>NC_051161.1:100088607-100122596 GCF_013339745.2 Dermacentor silvarum | reverse complement strand
ATTACAGGTTTTTCTAGTTGAACCTTTGTGCCCTCCTCACATAGTCACACTTCAGTCGCCGCTGCCATAAGTCGGTGACAATTGGTTCGGGACCACTTATCAACCGCAGCTTCGCGATCCATTTGACTCGACCTCGGTATCACCGCAAGACACTTCCAAGTACTACCATATTAATTTAATTTATAGGTGTCGAAGCTTCCGGCCTGCTGTGAGCAAGATTACTGTGATAAAACAAATGATACATAATTATCTTCACGGTAAAAATATTCGTCATGAAGGGCACAATTCGATTATTAAAACAAACCTTTCTAGCCTTTCTAGCGCTACTTTCCTTACAATTAGGTATGCACAAAACGGCAGTAGTATCACCATCTCACACATTTTCGGGGGTGCCCGGCACAGAACACTTTTGTGAATAACAATCACCATCGCATAAAAAACATTTATTCGCTAATTAACCAGCCCGCATAAGAAATACTGTGGACGGTTTTATTGTGCCAATTATTTGCGAAGGACAGATGGGCCACCAATTTTTATTTATTTATTAATTAATTTAACAACCTATTTATTTAATTCATAGAAACGTTCGTAATAAACGCAGTAGCTAGACGATTTTTCTCCACTATAATAAATTGCTAATGAAGAAGCGAAGATGAATTCTGGTGTGAAACAGTTCGCAGTGAAATGCGACGAAGTCACTCGCCAATAAATAAAAAAGACACTGCGAAAAATATTATACGCCGCACTTCTCAACATGCAGTAATGATGTTCGTTTCTCTTACGTGATGGTAGAGTGACACGCAGACGTCCCAAGGATTGCGGGCCACGTAGACATACTTCGCCTCTGGGTTAAGCGTTTCCAAGCGCAAGGGCAGGTGAGTGCAGAACGTACGCAGCGGTGCGTTGGTCGTGTGTTTAGCTGCGTCCACATGGTATTCGATGAACGGGGCCCGTTGCGTGAACTCCTCGTACGTGTCAAGTGGTTCCCCGCCATTGAGTATCAACTGAATGATGTACTGGACCCAGTGGGTGCCGCTCTTGGGGAATGACGCCTGCAGCAGGTCACCTTGCTGGGCCACGAACTGCAGAGCATTCCTGATGGATTCTGGAGTCGCGAAGGGGCACCGCGGCACGCCGTCAATGATTTGGGCGTAGGGCTTGAGCTGGTTCGCAGCCATTTCACTTCCGGTACTACTTTTCAAGCGCCTTTTTTTGGTTCTGCGGATATGAACAAACATTGGCCCATTAAGTACAGTATTCTTAACGGAGCACAAAATGTCGGTAATCGTAAAGAATGATTCGTTGTTAAAGAATAATGTGCATGGGTTGGCTTAAATAGGTCCTGCGGCCCAGACATCGTGGAGTTGCGCGATGGTGGTTTACATTGGCTGCTTGAGGATAAGAACTATAGCACATCAGATACATCAGGCGGATGTTCCTGCGGTACAAGATCAGAGCCTGACGAAAAAAAAAGCTTGCGAATAGAGGCATTACAAGATTGAGTACAACGACCGTTGTTAACCTTGTTCAGGATGACGTCAACGTTTTATTCAGGTTTTAGCTTGGAGAAAATGAGTTCAAGTTATGTTTATTTGCATCATAATGGCGGGCGTACTCGGGCAAAAAGTGCAATATAAACAACCACATCGTTGACAGGGTGGCCAAATTACGGGACAAATAAATTGGCGGTGCAGGGAGTTGAGCTGAAAACTGATGGTGCGAGATAAGGCGAGAATGTGGGCAAGTATTGAAGAGAGGTTCATTAGGTCATGTGGGCGACGCCAGCACCTGGTAACTGTCGAGCGACTGCACATGTAAGCGAGATGCCTGTCGCAGTCGTTAGACGGTGAGTCGGGTCTCCAATTTCAAACGCGGACTTCATGACATTAAATGCAACGCACTTTACAGTGTCATTCTTCGACGGCTGGTACCGAATCTAGAGCAATGAGGACGCATGCAAATTGTCTCAGGTGGTGACTGTCACCTTCCTAGAACTGCCAATGATGTCATTGACAGTCGCACAACACTTGAATACAAGTAATTTTTAGAAGTTCTGCGTGAGAGCTCTTAGTACGTGGTCAGCCATTTTCACGTTCGATATCTGCTTGTTTACATTGCGGCTATATTATAACAGCGTAATGGCAACATGGAAGACAATATGGAGAACCGACAAATCCCGCATGTAATACTGCACAATGATCTTAAATAGCAGTCTTCCTTCACGCACGTGGATAACCGTGACAGGACAGTAGTTTGACAACTAACTGCAAGTACTGTATAGGTTATGCCCAAAGGTGTACCTGGCCCGGCGGCCAGTAATTGTGTTGTAATGTTCTTAGCCACTGCGGCCATAGCATGCTAACGGACGACAACACAGAGACAGTTCACAGAATTCTTATGTCACGCATTTTGTTGAGGGTGCAAAACCAACCTGTTCATGTGTCCATCTTAATACTTAAGCACATGTTTTCTACATTTTCAGCTGCTGCGGTAACTAACCCATAAGTGCGGATAGCAATATTGCTAGAGAAATAATTCGGGCACCTTAACAAAAGCGATAGGTCAAAATAAAAAGCCGTCCACGACGGCGTCTCGTAGGCGCCGTGCGACGTTCGGACTAAGAATGTGTTCCGAGTGAAGCAAATCTGCCGCTAAGTGCTTCCGACGATTACCCTAGACCGTTGACTATGTAACTATAAAAAATCGCAGTTTCGCCCAAAAGCGAAGCATCTATTGCGATAGCAAATTAGTAGAGAGCTATGCGGAGTAAGGAAAGTAGTTTTATTGGCTGCGTACACTTGGACACATTCGCTTACTAGCTGAATTAGCAAGCGTGGTGTCAGCGCGCACAAGCAAACACGAATAGATCCCACTCGATGTCCACAGACAACCACTGTCAAAACACTGGCGTGAGCAAGCGTGCTGCAGCGAGCTAAGGTTTGTGCGGTCTATCGCTTCAACGGAAACTGAGCGGCGAAAGCACAGTACGTACAAATGTTGGAGCTGTGTGCAGACTGCTTTCAAGATAGGGTGCGACGGTCCGAAGCCGCACAAAGTACAAGTACGCAGTTGCTGGCAGAGTAGAAGCCGCACCCCGTCCCTCCCGCGCTGCCTTCCCGCTTTCCTCTTTTCGTGTGGGAGATTGAGTCGCCAGTTCCCCTTGCGCCCGGTCTCAAGATACGAAGTTGGTGCCACTGCTAAACGTCGCCTCCCCTCACTCCCTCCCATCCCCCCATGGCCTTTCGCACGACGGAAGCATCCGTGCGATGCTTCCCCTTCTGCGGCAGACCGGCACGTTTGATTCTCCTCGGGACGCCACGTCAGCACTCTTGAAGAAGTTGCGACGCATCCCGACGCTAGGCCTAGGCGGGTGGGCCTAAGCTACGGCGAACGCCATCGCTAACGGGCACATCACCGACGAGATACCGACGAGCTCACCACCGTCAAAAGAAACAACGCGAGGCGTCGACACCTACGACACCCTCAATGCTCAAGAGTGAGCAGTTTTTTCCCAAAAAACTGCTCACTCTTGGCCTTCAGGTGATGACTGTGACTCCTCGTAGTGACATTGGTGCTGGTTCATTGAAGACTCGATGCACTACACAACACCACATCGCGTTTGCTCTCCACCGTGCGTTCGCGCTATGTTTCGTACAAAGAACTAATTTTATAGCAGTCGAGACAGAGGACGATCTGTACACCGGACCGCCATCTGTGGTGGAGGCACAGGGTATATCCGAAGGACACTATGGAACATCGCAGCGAACATCTTGTTTGCCATAAGACCATGTCGACTGAGAGGCCCACTGGCTTATCCTCGGCCACGAGAAGATCGGTTGTCCTGACTGTAGTGTTGCCTTGACGGGGCAGCTGTACGCGAGGCCTACGGAGTGTGGCCTCACGACCGGGGCGCGGATCACTGCAGAAAGAAAGACGACTTCCTATTTCGGGCACCAAACAACAACTTCCTTTAGTGAACGAGAGAGCAGTGGGAACACGGCGCGGTACACTGCGCGAGCATGCTCGACCAACAGTCATAACAACGCCGAGCGCTCAGTGGCGCTAGTCATCAAACAGTTTGAAATCGGAACTCAAGATGCGTCACCTCTCTCCTAAAAGAAAGTGAACTATTTCTCCACGCTTTAGAGCATGAGTGCTTAATGACAACACAAATGTCTTACAGAAGACAATGCAGGAAATGTATAAAAATAATAAAAAGTAAATTATGGGGTATTACGTGCCAAAACCACGATCTGATTATGAGCACGTCGTAGTGGGGAACCACCGAGGGTTCTTTAACGTGCACCTAAATCTAAGTACACGATTGTTTTTGCATTTCGCCCCCATCGAAATGCTGCCGCCGTGGCCTGGATTCGATCCCGCGACCTCGTGCTTACCAGCCCAACACCATAACCACTAAGAAACCATGGCGGGTAGGAAATGTATACAGTTATACAATGAATAACGTTTTCAAGAGCTGAAATAGCTCAAGGACCCGTATCATTTACAGAATAGCATTAATTGACGAGTGGTAAATGCAGTGGAAATGTGCATCCTAAATGCAGTCTGTTATATCACGTGGAGAGAACTTGTGACTACTCATTACATTTAAACACAGCAACACGCAAGGCGTTTGGTGGTCTCGATGCATCCTTATACATTGGAAAATTCAGAATGGAAATATCAGTCACATCTATCAGACGGAGTTGTGTAATAAGACTATCTTTAGACAAGAAAAAAATAGGAATTAGGCAGCATGTTTTTCTTCTTTTTGAAAACGCAGGTACGTTACGCTATCACAGGCATGTTCAAGGCAAAGATATTTATACATGAGTTAAATTGTACCGCTTAAATGTTTCTAACTGTGCTCATGAGCTGTAACAGAGAAAGTGAAGATTCATGGCATATATTGCACACAGCACTGTACACTAGTTCACGTAACATGTATGGACTGTGAACTTCATAAGACGTGAAAATCCGTGCACCAGCCTTGCGATAACAAGGATACCAAGCTCACCTGCTTGGTCTAAAGACACCATTGCACGCAAGTTCACGTAACGTGTAATGACTGTGAACTTCAATAAGACCTATTATCCTCCATGTACCATATCATTATTTGAGAAAGATGTGAGGGTCATTTACTATGAGCCAGGGCTGAAAGTGACGGTCCTGTGACCATCGTTGACTCGGAGGTTTGCGTTTTGCATGTTTAGCCTGCAAGTAAAATCCCAAATCCCCATTTGAGGGATAATAGGCGACCTAACCGTTATGGCAGAATATATTTTTGGCATCAGAGCCGCATTCGTGGGGGGGGGGGGGGGGGGTTAAACCTCTGTAGAGCATAGGAAGAAAGAGAAACTTGTGTTCAGATCATGTTCCGCAAAGGCTGATTACAGCAGCGTTATGGCAACATGCTAATCATTGCAACCTGAACGATCCCAGCAGTGATGCATAAAACTGTAACTAGGACTGTTCGATAGAACAAGTTGAGATGAACGATGCTAAGTCAATGAAGACGGTAGCTACTTTCAGACAAATTCCTTATACAAAACCGGGGCTTGTCTACTTCGTGTAGATCTATGGAAAACTTGTTCTGGTTGTGGAATAGAACTAGAAGGATCATTGCTCGTAGATGAGCTGGAATTCTGTTTATCGGTGCCGTGAGTTCCATCAGGAGCCATTTGTGGGGACGAATGGTCGGACAGAAGCTTAGCAGATTCTTCCGCCATGTATGAACCCGGTCGCGGAGGTGCCGTAGGAGAGCCTGTATCAGTAGAAATGAAAACAGTGGCGTTAGCAAGTCGATGCAAGAGTTCATCAGCTCGCGGTAGTGGAAAAGCGTTGACCTCTATGACCTTGTTGGGTTCCGGGTTATTGACGCACAGTCGAATGTAGCTGTCCTTTTAAATGCGAATGCATTTCTTAGTCGGGGCATGTCAGGCGTCTGTCGGTGTCCGCGCGCCGGCAGGTGTTATCTCTCCGCTCTCACTCCCTCTCCCTTAGCAACAGCTGCGGGCGCGCGCGCTTATCCTCGCCCCTAGCAACCGGAGCAGGAGGTGCGGGCGGAGTAGCGGAGAGTGAGTGGAGAGGAGGAGCGCGCTCTGGCGTGTGAGGGCGCTCGCATCGCGGGAACTCGGCGGAGCTTCCGCGTGTGTGGAGAGAGTGTAGGAGAGGGTAGGTGCAGTGCTTCGCCGCTCCTTCTCTCGCCGTTCGCTCTCTCTCCTCCCTGCGCCCCACTCTCCCGTTCGCTCGCTCGCACGTATATATAAATGGAGTGAAGCGCGCGCCTCACTCTCGACCGTTCGCTGGCTGGGCGCCTCTCAAGGCGATGGCAGAAGTCGGTGAAGGCGAATGTCTGACGGCAACGGTACCCCTAGCAAGAAGTGTAATACAATCCAACCCGAGCATTACACCTCTCGCTGGAGGTGATGTCGCTGCAGTAGCTTCAACGTCATCATCAACCGGAGGAGAAAAAGCGGAAGACAAGGCTGCGAAGCGAAGAGCGCGTGATGCCGAACGCAAGCGAGCTGCCGATTCCGAACTCCGTGCTCGGGAAGCCGCTGCGAAACGCCAACGCCGAGCCGAAGATCCGGAAATGTGTGCTCGATACGCCGCTGTGAGACCGGCGGCGGTGGCAATCGAACACATAGCCTCCCGCAGCCGAGGCGGGCGCTCTACCACTAGGCCACCGCTGCGGTAACAAACACCAACAGGTGCTGATGAATGTGTAAATAAATGGTTACGGCACAAATCCTCGTCTCGTCATTAATTTACGCCATTAAAATTACTACGCCGTGTACTCTCGGCGCAAGAAATGCATTCGCATTTCCTCACGATTCCCTTCGGGGAGGTGGGGGCAATTTTTTCCGAACCACGACAAGGGGGGAGATCCCCTCAGACGCTGGCACACGTTTGATGATATCAGCTGATTTCATACGATACAGTTCGTCTGAAACTTGATGAAGCCTTTTACAAGTCACAGTTGTCGTGATAACAGATAAGGGTATTCCGCTGGAGCCTTGTGCGGAAGAGACGATTATTTGAAGCCTCGATCAGCCGGGATTCCTGACACTTGGTGACAAGTGAGTGAAGATCCCTGTATATCGATCCCCAGGGCTTAGATGGCGTCTAGGCAGAGAAGTGCCTTGGTCCGTCACATCGAATGGAATTTGTGCAGACGTATTACGGTATTTAACTACCACAGAGAAACGTCCTGAATGCGCTGTATCTTGCTGTGAGTAGTTCTTGAGTTCGATGCCTGAAGAAGACAATGGGAAAAAACTTGGAAATGCCCTGGTACATGCCGATGCTCATCAGGGAAACTGTAGTTCCCGTATCGACGAGCAACTTGAGCGTGGTGTTTGCAACGATCACTTGGGCATAAAATATCGCCGGCCGGGAAGTCGGTGCCTGTATTGTTAGAACGAAAGATACTGTACTAGCTGACTCCGTTTCAACAGACGAAGAAATGAACGGAGCCATTGTAGGAGACGCTTGATGTGCTCGGTTCCGTGAACGGCAGACTGATGCGCAATGTCCAACTTTATTACATGCATGGCAGGTGACATGCTTGGTCGGGCCACCCGGATCAGATGATATGTGCTGAGTTGATCCACATCAGTAGCAATAGACTGTAGCATCTTGACTTGCCATTCGAACTCCTTGCTGAGCACCATGTTGGCTGGCTTCCCCCGTTCGCAGTTTCCCGCCATGTTGTTGGGCGCCAACTTGAACTTGTCGGGTCGAGGAAGCAGCTTCCAGTCCACTCCACGGAGCCTTCCGGCCTGGGCCGCAAGGCACCGGGGGGAGCATAGCGATGGGGTACGCGCTTTATTTCGGGCGGCCCCGTCGCAAGGCTCCGGGCGGAAGCTAGGGTCAGTGTTGCACGTTCTACTCCAGGTGGTTCCGGCGGCCGCGTGCGCCCGCCCGGGCCGCTGTAGCTTGTAAGCCATCTGCGTCGGGGAGGCGGCTTAGTTCGCGTTGATGCGAGACGCAGCACGAAGGTAAATTGGAGCGCTGCCGCGCTTCTTAAGTCCAGCGTTGTGACAGTGAGTTTCCGCGGACATCGAGTGACAATTGTTTATGTTTGTGCGCGCGTGACACCATACTTGTTTATTGAGTTAGTACGCCTGGGTTTACAAGTTTATACTGCCTATAAAACTACTATCCTGACTTCGTATAACTGTCCAATTGTTTGCTATCGCAATCGATGCTTCACCTCTCAGGCGAAACTGCGACTTTTTTGTGGCGTCAAAGATGGTCCCTCTTAAAGAAGTCTCTGACGGATTCTCGTTGAAGCGACTCCTCGGAAAATCTGCTCGCGCAGGGACTCGCCGTGTCATGCGCCCTAGGCGCAGGCTGGAGCCAACCGTGTACGTCAGTGAGAAAGTCTCAGAAAGACTGCTCATGTCGCTGCTTTCGGTTCCTGAAAACTATTCGATCGACGAGGCAGTTGGTGCCGTCTTGGTAATGTTTGTCGAAGACTCGGATGATATCCTGGAAAGGTATAGTGGCATGGTGCGCTTGCGACGTCAAGTCGTAAAACAGACGCTGCCGTTAGATCCCCAAGTTTGATAGCAAAACGACCTTCTTCCGATCTAGCGGTAAAACCTAGCCTCCGGTCGCCGTTTCCAAGAGCGTTTCCAAGTAAGCAAAGGTACTGTAGGTGTACCCGGGACACGAAGGAATGGGGGTTTGGGGGGAGAAGGAGCGAACGCCGTGGTCGGGGCTCCGGACAAAGGAGGAGTAGAATTTGCCGTTGGCAAAGGGGAAATAGCTGCAGGCAGTGTATTCTCCATGCTTGCAGTAGAGCTGAAACAGGAGGAGAGCAAGTAGCATTACAAAGTTTTACCTCGTCGCCAGTTGTAGTGTTGCACATGTTGCCTCGACAGGGCGGTCGGACGCGAGGCCTACGGCGTCAGGCTTAACTGCCGGGGCGCGGAGCGTCGCAGAAAGAAAGATGACTTCCTACATCAGGCACTAAACGATGACGGACTTTATTGAACCAGAGGAGAGGGGGAGCACGGCACGGTACAGTGCGCCAAGAGGCTCGACCCACTTGTCATAACAACGTTGAGCGCGGGTGGCGCTCGTGATAAAATACTTTGAAACCGAAACTGATGATACAACACTGACCCACCTTCTCCGGTACTGACCCTATGGACGTCGAAGACTGGTTGACCGAATATGAACCAGCGGGCAAAAACAAACGGTGGGAGACAATCACCAAGCTAGAACGGCCCGTGTTTGGTTCCAAACACACACGGAGGAATTGACCAATTGGGACACTTGAAAGAAAAAAAAAACCACAGGAGCTGGTCGGGAAGCTAATCAAGCGCCAGCGAACCACCAAGGATGCCCGGTCCAAACCTCAACTGAACCGTGTTCATTCAGGTCGTATTAGCTTTGTCGCGGCGGGTTGACGACAAGGTGCCCGAAGCTGACAAAGTTAGCCACATACCTAAAAGTATCGTCGAGAATGACTTTATTTACTGATGTATAAGGACTGCTTGACCATCGACGACATCATAAAAGTGCTGACGCTCTGAAGAAGCGAAGCGTCATCGTGTCACACAACTCATGCGGCTCCCTAACTCTGCCGTTATCAAAACGTGTGAGGACGTCCAGCCACCTCGTACCGAAATCTTGCTGTGTCTTGTGCGGTGTGAGATCCAGGCCAGCTCTCCATATGTTCCGCGGGCCCGTTTTTACGACGAGCCCCGCGTGCAGCATCGTTGATCGAAGCCGCCGTACGCGAAGAGTTGGCGAACCCGAGAATTCATCCCATTTGTGCTGTAAGTCACCCTGTGGTGAGCAATTTCTTTCGACTCCTTTACCCACAATCAAACTATAGCCCGGATTCCGAGATGCAAACCAGCGGCGAGCTCGGGACGACAGGCCAATATGCTTCAAATGCAATGGGATAATCTATATTTCATGCTATTGTTGCTATTGTCGACTGGAAGTGGGAACAAAAAATGTCACAGTTTCTCGCCCTAAGGGCGAAGCAATGAATGCGATAGCAACACAGCAATGTCATACGAAGTAAGGTGAGCGGCTTTGGTAGCAATATGAATTGTAGTAAACATGAGCTGATTAAGTAAGCAGGTGTGCTGCGGCGTAAGTAGACCGACATGAAGAGAGACTCGATGACCACGAGAAGGCGCGTGTGAAACGCTGGTGTTGATGAGAAGCGCTTGCCGTGGGCAGCGCGTGCGAAGGGACACACCTGTAGCGCTGCACTGCCGATCCGGGCAGCATTGCATGTGTAGCGTGCGTTGGAAAATGTGACCCGACTTTAACTAACTGAATGAACAAGCATGGTGTGAGCGCGCACAAACAAACACGAATAGATCACACTGAATGACTGCAGACAACGACTGTCAAAACGCTGGCAGCAAGCATACGCCGCAGCGGCGGAAGGTACGTGCGGTCTATCGCTTCAACGGAAACTGAGCGGCGAATGCACGGCGCAGAAAGGTCAGAGCCGTGTGGAGACAAGAGACGGTTGTTGGTGGTGTAGAAGTGCGCCCCCCCCCCCCCCCGCTATTTCCGGCGCTGGCTTCCTGCTTCCTTGCTTGCGCGTGGGAGATTAGGTGCGTTCGCTCTCCGTGATAGCGCGCGTCCCCGCACGCTTCCGCTCGGGCATACGGCGCGGCGAAGATTTTATCTATAGGGAACCTCACGGCGACGGCGACGCCGACGGCAGAAATTCGGTTGAAGTGTCCATATAATTACTATCGCAATAATATGTTTTCCAGACATAAGACATTGAAATCTGCATTACCCATAGGAGAAGAGTTCATTTCGAGACCATAGAGCAGAAGGCAAGATTATACTTACCGAGGCCAAGAAGTGTACATTAGTGTATAGTTCTTTGAGGAACATTCACGAACACAGTAACACAGGATAGTTATTGAGCAAGTGCAAGCAGCGTCTCGTGATCAAGTGCTTCACACACTTCATATAAACAAATCGTGAAGTTTAGTTCCAGGAAGCTCAGCCTTGCAGAATGCATTATTAGTTATGGTGAAATACCTATAAATTATGTCTTTATGTGTCCGAGCGTCACGCACGAGCAAAAGGAGCGTATGGGTTAGCGTAGGCTGCCTTAAGTAGCACTAATCGAAGCCAAAGGCAAGACAAATTCGAGCGTTCGCGAACATAAATTATTCACTTTTAACCTTCTTTAAGCAATAGATCTAGCAAGCAGATGAGAGCTGAAAGAGTGAAAATGTTTCTTGCATGCCATAAGTGAACCTTTGCGCGTTTTGCAATAACGCAGCGGCGCGTAGAACGTGGGACATGTGCCTTTATTAACAGCCCAGCTGTTCTTAGTCCAGCTTGCGCCGTCATGAAGGAGCAGAGCCGTAGAGGTCACGTGACCCAGGAGGGCTCCTGTCCTCCCGACCTACTGGAGCGCGCGCCGAGGAGGAGGAGGAGGAGGAGAGGCGCTGGACGCCGCACGGTGGACGCCGCTCGGTCTACCACAGCGATCACAAAGCCGTACTTGTAAAGAGCAAAAAAATTTGCGTAGCTTGCACTGGAGGCGCAAAGCTAAAGAGAGAGCGGAGCTGATGAGCACTTAGCTATAGTCCTTTCTGGGCTAGGCTAAGCACTACCAAGTCATCCTCAAGATTTTCCGAAATTTATTGATTATTTATTAATTATGCATTAGCTATTGATTGGCTGCCGCAAGGTATTGACAACGTATATGGGCTAGGCTAAGCACTACCAAAAGTTTAATAGCCTGGCAAGGGAACAAGAATTCAGGATCGCTGGTCAGCCTCTAGTCTGCAAAGGATACCGTTTATCTAGGTAAATTACTCAGGGAACCCTGATCACAAAAAGGAATTTTACAGAAGAATAAAATTGGGTTGGAGTGCATACGGGAGGCAAATTGCCAAATCCTGGGTGGGAGCTTACCACTGTCATTGAAAAGAAAAGTGTAAAATCATTGCATTCTACCGGTGCTAACGTATGGGGCAGAAACTTGCAGCTTAACAATAATCTCGAGAATAGGTTAAGGACCGGACAAGGAGCGATGGAACGAAAAATGTTAGGCCTAACGTTGAGAGACAGGGAGAGAGCGGTGTGGATCAGAGAGCAATCGGGGGTAGGCTATATTCCAATTGACATTAAGAGAAAAAATGGCGCTGGGCAGGCCATCTAATGCGTAGGATGGATAACCGGTGGATAATTACAGTTATGGAGTGGGTACCAAGAGAAGGGAAGCGCAGTCGAGGGCGGCAGAAAACTAGGTTGGGTAATGAAGTTAGGAAATTTGCAGGCGCAAGTTGGAATCAGCTAGCGCAAGAGAGGGGTAATTGGAGACAGCAGGGAGAGGCCTTCGTCCTGCAGTGGACATAAATATCGGCTGATGATGATGAAGCACTACCAAGTCATCCCCAGTATTTTCTGGAATTGATTAATTACTGATCGATGATCGATTAACTATTGATTGGCTATCGATTGGCTATCAATGACTGCCTAAGCTTAAGGAGTCCCAACCATGCTTAGGTAGACTTAGGCAGGCTCAACTTCACTAGTTCACAGGGGTATTTGTTATTGCGCTTGGACCCTTTCTGCACGACCGCCAGGATCTGCCCACATTTTTTCCGACGCATCACGGACTTACGGCCGGCCTAAAAGGCTCCGCTGTTAAAAACATCCGACGTGACACATGCGAAAACCCAAGCAATGAGAGGGATTAAACAGTAAATAAAAGCGTTTGCTACCCTACCTTGGTGTTAATGCGTCACTAGTAAAATGCAGCCAGTTCCACGAAGTGAAATCTGCCGAGACAGCGGAGATGTTGTCGTTGCTTCGGTCGAAAGGAGACTACCACAGCGAAAAAAAGAAACATACGCGACAATCGCAGAAACAAAACGAAAACAGCTCCGCTGTTTCGACAGATTTCAGTTCGTGGTACTGAATAAATTTTTTTTGTGCATTGATTCGCATAACATCAGTGCACTTAAACAAACCGTGCTGACGTGTTCGTGAGTTTTGTGTGCGTCAATCTCTGTTTCAATCATTTCAAGTCACCAGCTCCTGCGAACGGAGAGCATCTGCTTCCTGCTAATTCAAAAGAAAGCTTTAGCTCGGGGGCTAAAGCGTTCGAACACAAACTCACGAACACGAGAAGTGGCGAATCACACACGCTCCATCCAATACAGTCGTGCTTACCGGTCTGATTAGACTTACTAGATTAGGTCTTTCTAGACGTGCGAGCAAAACAGGGTCCATAGCAGAACGCTTCGCATGAGCACGGGCAGGCCGGCAGCCACAGCGTGTAGCCACAGCGGGTAGCACGTTACCGGCACGGTAACTCGCCGCACGCCGTTTGCCATTCGCGGGCCTACGTTCGACAGCGGTTTTGCTCGCGAACAGCGAGATTTCCTTGCCGTATCTAGAGAGGATGAGACCGGGACTCATTTGTGTGGCAGCCTCACCGCCGCTGATCGCTCGACGGCGCCGATATCGTCGCTAGGCCTTTTCCGGTTCCCTTCAAAGCTAAAGCGGACGGCGCTTCGAAATGCATTATCGACGCTCAGAAGCCGCAATATTTTCATATCGTTGTTATCACTCTTCGCAACAATTGTACACAAAGAAGAAAAATACGCTGATATTAGCGGCGCCGTCGGCTGCGATGCGAGCGCAGCTCTGCCGGTCGTATCCCGTCGGTAGCCGTGCACTGCAGCTGAGCTGCAGCCGATGTTTTCGTCGCTGGTGGTGGAGGCGCGCAACTTTGTGGTCGTCGAATGGCCCGTTGATCGTGCTGCAGGCGGTGTGCCATCCGAAGTGCTGTCTACTTTGGACACCTCTCGCGCGACAGACGTTCTACGGCACTGGAGGCCGGTTCGCCGTCGGTATATCTGTTGCTAGCGTGGACGTGCCTTAACCGGAAATGGATAGGGCGTTACCGATTACGTATGTCACGTGACATTTGGAGGCGCACTCGGCGAGGAGGAGAGACCAGCCGACGAGGAGAGTAGCGAAGGAAATAGCGAAACCAGCGAGGGACGTTTTTCGATGATCAAACGCGTGTAACTCCGCTATTTCGGCACCATTTCGAAAAATTCTCGCGGATACGTGTTCGTTGTAGACTCGTGCACAACTGCAACACCACAACTAAATTTCGACCTCTGGGTGGTTTAGGGGCCCTTTAAGCCGGCCCTAAATCCGTCACGCGTCGGAAAAAATGTAGACCGATCCTGGCAGTACTGCAGAGAGGGTCCAAGCACAATGGCACGTACCCCTGTGAACTAGTGAAGCTGAGCCTGGCTAAGTCTAGCTAAACATGGTTCGGAGTACTTAAGCTTAGTCAGTCATCGATAGCCAATCCATAGCCAATCAATAGCTAATCGATAATCAATGAATAATCAATCCATTCTGGAGAATACTAGGGATGACTTGGTAGTGCTTAGCATAGCCCAAACACGTTGCGAATACCTTGCGATAGCCAATCGATAGCCAAGCAATCATCATCATGAGCAGCCTATATTTATGTCCACTACAGGACGAAGGCCTCTCCCTGCGAACTCCAATTATCCCTGTGTTGCGCTAGCTGATTCCAACTTGCACCTGAAAATTCCTAACTTCATCACCCCACCTAGTTTTCTGCCATTCTCCACTGCGCTTCCCTTCTCTTGGCATCTATTCTGTAGCTCTAATGGTCCACCGGCTATCCATACTACGCATTACATGGCCTGCCCAGCGCCATTTTTGTCTCTTAATGTCAATTGGAATATAGGTATATCCTCGATTGCTCTCTGATCCACACCGCTCTCTTCCTGTCTCTCAACGTTAGGCCTAACATTTTCGTTCCATCGCTCCTCGTCCGGTGCTTAACTTGGTCTCGAGATTATTGGTTAAGCTCCAAGTTTCTGCCCCATATGCAAGCACTGGTAGAATGCAATGATTGCACACTTTTGTTTTCAACGACAGGGGTAAGCTCTTCGTCAACATTTGGTAATGCCTGCTGTAGGCACTGCAACCCAATTTTATTCTTCTGTAAATCTCCTTCTCATGATCAGGCTCCATGTGAGTAATTGACCCAGATAAACGAACTCCTTTACAGACTCTAGAGGCTGAATTGTTATCCTGTATTCTTGTTGCCTTGCCAGGCTATTGAACATCAACTTTGTCTTCTGCATATTCATCCTCAACCCCACTCTTACACTTTCTCGCTTAAGGTCCTCAATCATTTGCTGTAATTCTTCTCCATTGTGGCTGAATAGGACAATGTCATCTCCAAACCGAAGGTTGCTGAGATATTCGCCGTTGATCTTCACTCCTAAGCCTTCCCAGTCTAAGAGCTTGAATACTTCTTCTAAGCATGCAGTGAATACCATTGGAGAGATTGTGTCTCCTTGCCTGACCCCTTTCTTAATAAGTAACTTTCTAGTTTTCTTGTGGAGAACCAAGTTAGCTGTGGAATCATTGTGAATATTTGCCAAGATATTCACGTATGCCTCCTGTACTCCTTGATTACGCAATGCCTCCATGACTGCTGGTATCTCTACTGAATCAAATACCTTTTCAAATCTATGAAAGCCATATAGAGAGGTTGATTGTACTCCGCAGATTTTTCGATTACCTGGTTGACGACATGGATATGATCCATCGTAGAATAATCCTTCCTGAATTCAACCTGTTCTCTTGGCTGACTGAAGTTGAGTGTGGCCCTGATTCTATTGCAATTATTATGAATATTTGATGCTATACTGCAAGCAAGCTAATGGATCAATAATTCTTCAATTCTTTAACTTCTCTCTTCCTATGGATTAGTATATTGTTGGAATTCTTCCTGTTATCTGGTAGACTTGAAGTCGTGAGGCATCGCTTATAAAGGGCCGCACGCCTTTCAAGCATGACATGACAAATAAATAAATAAATAAAAAAATAATAAATAAATAATAAATAAATAAATAAATAAATGGCCGCTACAGGAACGACGACAGGAGCTCTTCTTCCCGAGTGGCACACTAGTCCGGCGGGGCGCGTGGCTTCGTTGCTCGAGCTCCTCCGCGCGTTCTCCACGTAGCATTTCTTCGCTTTCTTACTTTTTCCTCCAGCTCCCGTGCCAGCTGCCTTCCGCTCGTCTTCGTCGCTTCGGTTCCCGTTTTCTTCAAAATGCCAAATCCACTCAGTCCACAAATCACGGCGCGCAAGCAAAAAAAAATATTATCAAAAGGACAACATTTTCCGTTCCCCACAGTCAGATATCATAAAAAGCTTGCTTTAACGAATATTGAAGACAGGCGAGTGTGTTTTTTTGGCAGTTGTTTGATAACGAACATGCGTCTGATGTGTGGTGAGATGCTGGCGGGGTCGCTGCCAATAGGGGATGCTCTGAGGCCGATTCGAGCGAGGATGCAGCGGCCCCCATTTTGCCATCTCGAAGACGGTGAATCTGTAATGTGCGACACGCTTCAATGAGTTCTTCGATGGTGTTAACTCCCAGTTGAAGAAGTTTGTCGGTGGAGGTTTGTCTTGGTAAGCCGAGGGCTGCCTTGAATACGTGTCGTATAATGCAGTCGAGGTGCGCTCGTTCTGTCTTCTGTAAGTGTAGGTATGGTAGTGCATAGGTAAGACGGCTGACGACAAAGGCCTGGACGAGTTAGAGCAGGCCCTTCTCCTTCATACCTTGCTTACGCGCGCTCACTCTGTGCAGCAGTCTCGTGGTCTGGTCACCTTCATCTGGAGCCGGTCGATGGTGATGGCGTTCCGCCGGTTCTGCTGTAGTATCATACCTAGTACTCGTATGTGCTCGACGTGGGTGACTGGCTGCTGGTTTACCCGTATAGTGATGTGAGGTGGGAGTGACTTGTGCTTGCTTCGGTTGGGTGCTCTGACCAGGAGGAGCTCCGACTTGTGCTGGGAGCACTCTAATCCCGCTGCCTTCACGTGTTGCACGACGATGTCGATGGCGTATTGGAGCATTACTTCAAGTGTGCCGTCCGACCCTTCACACATCCAGAGCGTGATGTCGTAGACGTATAGCGCATGTCTGAGTCCCAGGACTTCACTCAGTTTCGAAGGCAGTGTGCGCATTGCTAGGTTGAATAGGAATAGTGACAGGACTGCGCCTTGCGGCGTGGCTCTGTAGCCGAGCCGGATAGGAGGCGAGCGCAGGTCCCCGACCGCGAGCTCGACCATCCTGCCTCTGAGGAATGGCCTGGTATAGCTGTAGGTTCGTTCGCCGGGTCGTAAGTTGGCTAAGCGCTCGAGGACGGTCGCGTGGAGCACATTGTCAAAAGCCTTATGGACGTCCAGACTCAGTAGAGCTTTCGTGCTCGAACCACTGTTTGGATGCAAGAGGTCATGGTGTAACTGGAGGACGTCCTGGGTAGACAAGTGTGCCCGAAAACCGAGCATCGTGGGTGGTAGAAGATCCTGTTCCGCTGCAAAGTTCTATAAGCGGCAGAATATTACATTCTCCATGAGCTGGCCTAGGCAGGAGGTGACTGAAATGGTGCGAAGATTCTCTAGGTTCCGTTTCTTGCCCGGTTTTGGTATGAACGCCACCGATGCGTGTTCCTACTCAGGAGGTAAATGGCCGGAATGCCAGCACTCATTCATGCATTCGGTTATAGCTCTCACGGACTTCAAGTCGAGTTTACGCAGTGTCTTGTTCGTAACTCCGTCGGAGCCCGGCGCTGACGTCGTGCACGGCTTCTGCAGCGCAGCGGAGACCTCTGCCTCTGAAATGTCAGCATCCACCTGTTCGTTGGGAGCTCCGACGTAGTATGGCAGGTGCATGTCGCTCTGTCTTAAAGTGTTAATGTACTGGCTGGTGAGCTCCGCAAGCAGCTAAGCGTCGGTGCCTAGGTATTGCTGTATTATTTACGGCAGTTGCATGTGTGCCGCCGCCTTGGTGTTACCGGGATCCAGCAGATGTTGCAGCAGGTGCGATGTTTTCTTGCAGCCCAGCTGGCCGTAAAGAGTGTTGCAGATCTGGCCCCACTGCTGACGTTCCAGTGTAGAGGTGTGAGCCTCTATCTCCCGTTCGAGCTTCGCTATGCGCCGTCGCAGCTTGTTGTGACGTTGGCGCTGCCACCTGTGCGTGAGGCTTTAATGAGCTTCCCACCTGTGCAAGAGGCGGGAATTCGTCAATGGCTGCTGTTGAGGCGCTGCCACTCGTACTTCGGTGAAGTCACGTTGCTGCTCAGCAGCCTGACACATTCTTTGAGATGCGATATGAAGTCGGGTGCTGTTACTACGCGTAGCTGACGGAATTTCTCCCACTTCGTAATGCGGGCCGTGGCCGTCTTCGCCCTGCTGGCGGCCGTTTCAAAAGTCAGTGACAAAATGTAATGGTCGCTGCCGACCGTGTGGGATGTGGTCTGCCATCGGGCGCCCGGTATGTTCTTACAAAGGGAGAGGTCTGGCGTGGTGCATCTGCACACACTGTTACGACCGGTGTTGGTTGTTGTGGGTTATAGCGCCAACCGACACCGCAATGCGACGCGCTATGGTTGGCGCTCACAGCCGGCTACTTGGTGCCGGCTGCAAAAAGAAGAAAATGAAGAAGCACAGCGGGTGCTCGAGGCGCAAGCTCGGCACGGGCAGTGTCGTTCCAGAAGCTAATCACGCTGGTCATCGCAGCCGCCACTCGGCTGGCCGCCTTTGCCCTTTTGAGTAGGAACGACGGCACGGCTCGTTCGCCGCCGTCACGTCCTCCTACATGGGTCGTTGAGTAGAGTTAGCCCTAGATATTGAGCAGTCTCCCGTAACCGGGTGCCCTTGCGGTCGGGTTTTGGGTAACCCCACTCTGCATGTTTGGCGTTGAAGTCGCCCAAAATCAGTAGTTGCGCTCCCTTGTCCCGCAGAGACGCTTTGCGGAGGGCTAGTGGGATGTCAGTGCCCTTGTCTCGTGGTGAGTTGTAAATGATGAGGACGAAGAGCAGGCTGTCTCTCCTTCTGCTTGGCAGTATTCCAAGGAGTGTGGTGTCTCTCTTCAATGTGTCTGCCTTCAATTTTGTGTTGTGTGGCTGTAAGGGTGCAGTGTACAAGAATGACCGTGTTGGAGTGAGGCCCGCAGGCCGGTCCTAGTTGATTATATGAAGTATAACCTGATAGTTTTACGGGAGTGTTCGTCTCTTGTGTGACTGGTGTGTCTTGCGTGTTGTGTTGGATGTGCGGTAGCTCCTGCAGTTCCACTGCTACACTCTCAGGGTACTTCGTAGGGCCATGTATGTTATGTTGGTGGCGGTGTGAGGTCCTGCCCAACACCTCCTAAACCTTCGAGGCCTGCGCGTCACGTGCTACGACGCCGGCTACGTCACGACGCGGAGGCAGACGGCTCCCCGGCAGAACGCGCGGCTGTATTCGGCCGTGGCGCCGTTGGTATGTTGCGCTGAGCTTGTACGCTGCCATGTTCATTGCGTTTTTGTGGTCAGGCGTGATCACATGGGCTTTGTCAACGACGAGTGAAAGTTCCTTGCATTTGTGGATGTCATTTGGTTTGTGTTTTCAGCAACGAAGATCGCACAACCAGCAAGCGAAGCGATTTGGCATCCGGCCTATTTCTGCGTCATGTGAACTCAGTGTATCATTGTCCGCCCCGTTCACACTCTTGTGTATTGTTTTTCATTGTCGAATGTGACCCACCAATAGCGCGATTCTTGCGGTCGACGAAGTAGGCGCATGCAAAACGGTTCTTGTTTTCATTGTGCTCATGCTGACCTCGGTTTTTTTTTTGGCGCTCTCTATGTCAGTGACCCGAAAATGAAAGCGCCGTTTTTCATTCCGTGAATTAGTGCTGGCTATGCAACAGGGCTAATATAATGGTTAATAGTGAACTGCAGCCGTTAAACAGATAATTTTGAATCACTACAGCACAATTATTACTTTATTTTCCTTTTTATGCGGACACTATGTGCAGCCTTAACCACTGGACAAATAAAGTTCATTCCTATCCTATCCCTATGTGCAGCAGGTGTTGAAGGCGGCACCACATTTACAAATATTCGAAACGCCACCCTACCTTCCATCAAACAACCGAAGGTAGACAACAAGGTGACCGAACAAATGTTTATTTGCAGCTGGTCTCTCTTACAGCCATTGCAACTTTATACACAGCAGGTTGGTGATGTTTGACCTTCAATGTTTAGTTACAGTTCATCTTAGTCATTACGATATCACTTCGACTGAACATACAGCAGAAAATTGATGTCTAACCGGATGTTAAAAAGCATTTAAGATTGTTTGTCCACAAAGATACGTGCCTTCCTTTTCTTCACGCATTCCCCTTTTTCAGCACGCTGAATATAATTTCTAAGCTTACATAAATTATTTAGTAACACATTCGTGGCACAGTTTTCAATTAGTGTAACTAGGAACTCACATGTGTGGCCACTTACACATTCCGTCAGTTCTTGAAACTGGGGCAGGGACTGTAAAGTGAGCTGCCTAACAAGTTTCTTTTAGTTCTGTGCCTGTAAAAATTTAGAAAAGTGGTTTCCTTCTGTGAGCTTTTTGATGAGAACTGCAGTATGCATTACCACTGTAAGAACAAATGGGGATGGCAGGTTCAAGCCACTTCTTTTCAATCGAGTAATTAAGAAATGTGGGTCGCTTTACAGCTCAGGGTCATCTTTATCGACAACTAGGCTTTTTTGGCAGCTTTCACATTTAAGCACCTTCTTGCTGCATGGGCGCAATAACCACCAACGTATACTATGACAGGCATATGTGCACTTGGTGCTGCAAGGTCGGCATCTCTGACAGTGATGCAAAAGTTGTTGTAAGTGCCACTGACAGGGCTTGTGTCTTTGATGCCTTGCAGGTACTCCGAACTCATTACTAGCAGAGTGTTCTGTAAACGAATCCTCCCCTCTGTCACGTAAATTTGCCTAATTGATATGCCGGGGACCTTCTCCGTCGGCGTCGCCGCCACTGGGAGGCGGCCCTGAAAAGTTCGGAGCTGGAAGATCAGCTCTGGGCAGTCCGGCAAGCCGAAGATGCCGCCCGAGTCCAAGGACTTCGAGCGGACACCTGAGGCCACTAAAAGCAACGTGCCGGCACTTTAAATAAAGTTTATTTCTTCTTCCAATTGATATGTCGTAGTTTCCTCCTGCCATCTGATGGTACTGGCCAAAGCGGCTTTCTAGGCAGTCTGTTTGTATCTTTCCAAGCAGTACATACATGTAGCCTAGTTCTCTAATGCAGTACTTTGAAAGCTCCAAGAGAGAGTGTGCAGACAACCTCAGGGCATTCAGTGTCTCTTTAGTGAGGCCACCAGTATCATATCTGTAGAACTCCCATACATCAAGCCACGTGACGAAGGAATCTAGGAACGCACACTTAGGGTCTTCTGTCAAGCACGATATTGGCTCCTCAAAGACATTACGATGGTGTACGCCCTTGTCCGGTGTCTTCACATTTACGATGCTCCACACGCATCTGATGATTTGAAGAAAGTCTGATGTTTCTTCCGCATGATAGAGGGAATTGGTCTCACGGTGGGCTACAAGGGCTTCAGCAACATGTGGGCTAAATACCTGCAATGGAAGTTTAACATTCTGACGCTCCAAGTTGCTGGGATTTAGTGCCTTGGACGTTAACCCATACCCACACTTCGAAAGCTGGGATAATTCTAGTCTGTATACCTCTCGCAAATCCTTGAATGAGGCACTCCTGATGCTGTCTGGGTGTACGCCTTTTGTTAGAGAGGTCAAAGTGTGGGTAGAAGTTGGTGCCTCCATTTTTTGGTTAATCCAGTTATTCCTTATACACTTAAGTAAGTTCAGTGCGTCAACAACATAAAAGAGCGGCCGGGATGGGTCCGCAGGGTGGGGATACGAAATTCGAAGTTTGCGTGGTTCACTAAACATCACCATTTCTTTTCTGATCAATAATTGTCGCAGCCAACTGCCACAACCTTAAACCCAATTTCCTCCAGACGCAAAATAACCTTCTTTAGTATGATACGTAGATCAGTCAATGTTTTCACTGGAAGAATATAGGCCACCTCTCGAAATGATGTCAGCAGGCTTTGAATCATAAAAAAACGTGAAATGATGTTGCTGCACTACTGGAATTTGCAGCAGCACCACCAGCATATGCTCCCGCCTTTATAGTCAAGGAAAGGCTTGATGTGAATCTCGTCGAACATCAACGCAACAAAAGCCTCATGAGGCTGCAGCTGCTTAAATCTGTGTGCGACATATTGTAGGAAACTGCTCCCTGAAGACTCTGTCTGTGGGGCTAGCTGCAGATGAGCACACATTTCGTATTGTGCTCGAGAGAGGCAAAGTCAGTCCGCTTACCTTTCTTAAGAACTTATACGCATGCGCTGATATGGTGTACAAAATACATGAGAGTACCGTTAGTTGAGAACTGTACTGGATACGCTCTTAAGCAAGTGTTAGCAGCTGTTCCTTAAAAAACTTCACAGTCTCTTTCTTTTCTGCATGAATGCTGCCTTCAAGCTTGTCAAGGAGAACACTGATTACATCTACCAAGTGGCAGTTTTATTCCTGACATGACAACATAAACAGACTGTCCAAAACTTTTAACAAGGATCTTTCATCCTTGTTTCAGCCTTTGGACTGGAACTCTTTGATAGCAGGCACTAAGTTAGAGGCTGTCAAACACTGTTAGGGAGGCCTTTAAACACGGTTCACTTACGTTTACAATGTACAGGAACATTGTGCACCTCTCTGTATGTACGAAAGTCCACACATCTGGCACTGATGCTGCTTGAAGGCATGCTTTCATTTCTTGGTGTGTTGAAAAGCGTTGCCTTTCTTCCTCCGCTTCATACGATGCGACAGATTCTTGGATAGCACGAGCAAGTTCTGAGGCATCCTGTCGGGATCGCTTGATGTCTGGCGCTTCTCTCGAGCTCTGTTTTTCCTTCGAGAGGTATGAAGGACACCCGGGGAACACGCTAGGCACAGACCGAGGGCGCAGCCGTGGCACAGGCAATGGTACTTCTACCACTTTTGCCGTCTTCCAGTCGGTATACGATGTCGTTCGTTCCAAGCATGATGGGTCGAAGTGAACGGCACAGACCTGCATAATACAAGATATGCAGGTGAATGACTGAGCAGCCAGTATAAGAAAAAATTAATGATGAGCCATGGACTGCCACAGCAATAAAATGCCCCACAAGCGTTATGGATTTCCCGCATTTCCTTCCTAACTGTTCTGTAATAGATACGTAAACACTAACACTTATTACCAAAAATATTGTTTGTGTAACAAAAGAAGCAAAAAAAAACCTGATTCGTTTAGGGCAAAGAACGGTAAATCTGCGCACAGATTATCATCATCATATTTATGTCCACTGCCAGACGAAGGCCTCTTCCTGCGATCTCCGATTACCCCTGTCTTGCGCTAGCTGATTCAAACTGGCGCCTCCAAATTTCCTAACTTCATCACCCCAACTAATTTTGTGCCGTCCTCGACTGCGCTTCCCTTCCCTTGCACACATATACGCAGGCACCGACAGTACATCTACAGCAAAATTTAAAGCTATTTAACCGCCTTATTAACATGCTGAATTTTTCCCCTAGGGCTAGCTTCCGCAGTCTTCGGCGTTGAGTCTTCCATCAAGAATTTTGCATTTGACAGCTCACACATGAGCATGCACTGATTAATATAGTTATGCGAAGTTATCAGAAGGTTGCGTGTTTGAATCACGTCCGGGGCACCAATATTGTAGACATAGCGTGCATGCGTCGCACGTGAAGAAGTTGCTTAAGCACGACTAAGCACACATCTACAAACAGAAACTTGTTTATATAAAAATGTTGCGAGGCGAGAAGGTGGCTAAGACTTCCGACGCTGCTCGACGAGTGTCCTGTTCTGATCTCGTCGAAAACCTCCAAGCCGCCCCCAGAGGAACCGGCAACAGTCACTAACGCTGCGCGTGTTCGGTGCGAACGCGGGCTAAACGCCTACGGAGTCGACGACAGTTATGCGCGTTGCTGGTGCTCCTACATATTTACGCACACGTACAAAGAATTGAACAGACGCTGCAGCAACCAAGCAGCAAGTAGTCGACGTGATGCACCGGGCGTAAGGGTTAACAAAAAAGTTTGTCTTTGTGCGAACATACCGACGACACCTGTAGGTCATTCGCACGCGCGACGTTTGACAGTCTAAGGGCCCATTCACACTTGCGACTAGGCGAGGTCGCGCGACCAAGTTAGTCGCAAAGCGATCAGTCGCAAGTAGTCGCAAATGGTCTCTTTCCTCAAAATGCGACCGTTTCGGGCCAGTCGCTCACTGCTCGATTCTTCAGTCGCGCGACCGCCGTCGCAGAACATCTGAACCAATCAGATGCGAAGGAACAGGACGTCTGTAAATGCTGACGTTTATTTTACGCGGCAATGACATTTCAAGCAGACGTGAACGACATATCGTGAGACATTTCGGTTTAGCGACTCGTCGGTCGCATTTGTCAGTGTGAACATCGTTCGTCTTGAGTAGCTTTCTGGTCGCCAGTCGCAATCGGTCGCGCGACCTCGCCTAGTCGCTAGTGTGAATGGGCCCTTAGAAAACCGAAAACAGCACTTCGAGAAAAATGCAAACTAGAGAATGCACTTGAAAGGTATTCTTACCTTGGTATATGAAGTTGGCACGAAATCTTTCCTCGGAATGGCACGCAACCACTTCTTCAACGTGTCGTCGTTCTTTGGAAACGAAAACACCTGAACTTTCTTCTCGGCACTATAGTTGCCGGAGCAGCCCGGTACACAGCACTTATTACACAGCATTTATTACACAGCACAACACAGCACAACATACACACACACACACACACACACACACACACACACACACACACACACACACACACACACACACACACACACACACACACACACACACACGCACACACGCACGCACGCACGCACACACACACACACACACACACACACACACACACACACACACACACACACACACACACACACACACACACACACACAGAGCACATTGCAGCATAGCAAGAATAAAACGCGCACAAACCGCGATGGCAAACGATTGCGTTTACAGCGCCAGCTATGCTTACATCGCAGCCGCCGACAAAGCACTGCCAATGCCGGCGTTGACACTACCCGCTCTACTTCCACGGCGGCGCAGGGACGCGGCGGCGATTGCCGGCAGGAAGTGACGTCAAGTTTTTGGGCGCAGGCCTTGAAGTTTTAGGAGGCGTTGTCCTGCCTGGCGGGCTAACGTTGGTGTGTGGCTGGCTTCTTACGGATCTCCTCTAAGATATGTAGTTTTAACTCCATGGTGTCTGCTGTTTCTTGTAATGCGGCGAGCTGTGTGCTGTGTGTGCCTTGTGTTACCTCCACAGAGGTCTTGAGTGTAGGGTATGTGTTTATCCTGTCCATGCGGAACACGTGAAATTCCTGAAGGTTTGTGTTAAGTTGACTGATCGGGTTAAAGCGCGCCTCGAGCTTAGTTTCTAGGGCGGATATGGCCGCCGTTACGGCTGTGGCAATGTCCGCTTCGGTATGGAACGAGGCAGTCGCTGTGGCTACCTTGCGCTTGTTTGAGCTTTGGGGCTGTGGTGCCGCGCTAGTGGAGGCGGAGGGGGATTCCAGTGTTTGTGATGCAGGTGTTGATGTCGGTGTGGATGCGTGCGATGCGAGGGACCCTGTCTATCTTAGCTTCAAAGGATTGGATATAGCTAGTGAGTTTAGCTATCGGGGACTGGTGAGCGGAGATTTCGGCTCGCTGGACCGAAATCTGGGCTCTCAAGGCGGAATTCTCCTTGGCCTGTGAGTTCGACGCCAGCGATGCCGGGGGTCCATGTTGCCAGGCCATCTTTGGTGGCTCCCCGGGGCCTTGCCTAGACGACGGTAGCCGGCTTGCCGAGGGGCCTCGTTGGGTTGACCGAGATCTCGAGCGGCGGGTGTGGTACCGGAACCTGCTGGCCCGGCGTTGAGGTTGGCCGCTGATGTCGAGCGGCGGGAACGAGGTCGACCGTGCTCGGAGGGACGGGGACTGGCTGCTGGAGGTGCGCTTGATATAGCGTCGCCATCCTGATTCTCCGTTAGCTTCCCTTTAGTTGTGAGTTAGTTGTGAGTTAGCGCTCGTCCTGTCTTCTTCCGCCTCCGTCCGTGTCTTCTTCGCGCTTATATCAAGAATATGTTACCGTACCAACTCGCCCAACTATCCATTCTTATCCTGTAAATAAATTGTAAATAGTCTTGGGCATCAGCTGCACACAGCACGCCCCATCAACTACACGTAACAATATGAGTAATTTCGGCGATAAAGCCTAAGAAATTAGGGGCAGCTTCACACAAAGTGCACAGACTGGGCAAACAGCGAAGCTGGTGGCACTGCCCTAGCTCTAACTTTGCTTTCCTCTGCTTAACTTGGCTTGACTTGGCTGATTCTTATCTTTGTCTTTGCTTCCCTATGCTAAACTTGGTTTGGCTTGGCTGGTCCTTAGTCAAACTTAGCTGACCCTGAGTATCGAGACGTTACTCGGGGTCGGCGCGCAGTCTTCTAAAGACCACTTTATAGTCCAACGTAGCGTTGACGCGTGAGCGCGCTCGGCACGGGGGGACGCTACGCCAGCGAAAGCGCAGTATTCTATTGACCCTTTTCGCGGACGGAGCAGTTTGCTCTAGAGGAACGAGATGGCGCTTTCGGTGGCGCGCCATACGTTGCCTCAGCGAATGCGCACGAATACAAAACCACTACTGCTGCTGCCCTGCTACTATGCGATCAGCTGTCAGAAATGCAAGTGGGTGTTCGCTCATGCATTGTGCCCAATTCATGCTGCAAAATGTGTAACGATAAAGGGAAGACGTGTGCGGTAGTTAGCTGCAAAAATAGTGATTCGCATATTAAGGAATGGAATCAACCTGTGTCGCCGCTGCTACATAAAGACTGCCTGTGTGGTCGGCCTTTCGCGATGCACGGCTTTCCTTCAGGATAAAAAAGGATAATTCATCCGCCAGCGCTGTATAGCTAACCTCCAAAGAAAGGACTTCAACTCCGCAACGTCGGGACTTAAGAGTGAGTACCGCTCGTTACAAAAGGAAGTAACGCCACTTGCGGGCATAGTAAGTTTCTCGCACGTTATTGACACACATCTACCCCTACTCACACGCAAATTTAAACGCACTCTACCGCCAACGCTACAATAAAAAATGTCACAGTTTCGCCCTAAGGGCGAAGCAATGAATGTGATAGCAACACAGCAATGTCATACGAAGTAAGGTGAGCGGCTTTGGTAGCAATATGAATTGTAGTAAACATGAGCTGATTAAGTAAGCAGGTGTGCTGCGCCGTAGGTAGACCGACATTAAGAGAGACTCGATGACCACGAGAAGGCTTGTGTGAAACGGTGGTGTTGATGAGAAGCGCTTCCCTTGGGCAGCGCGTGCGAAGGGACACACAAGTAGCGCTGCACTGCCGATCCGGGCAGCATTGCATGTGTAGCGTACGTTGGAAAAGTGGCCCGACTATTACTAACTGAATGAACAAGCGTGGTGTGAGCGCGCACAAACAAACACGAATAGATCACACTGAATGACTGCAGACAACGACTGTCAAAACGCTGGCAGCAAGCGCATATACGTCGTAGCGGGCGAAGGTACGTGCGGTCTATCGCTTCAACGGAAACTGAGCGGCGAATGCACAGCGCATAGACAAGGTCAGAGCCGTGTGGAGATAAGAGACAGTGCAGGCCGGCGAGCGACGAGCGCGGTTGTTGGCAGAGTAGAAGTGCGCCCCCCCCCCCCCCCCCCCCCCCGCTCCCTCCGGCGCTGCCGTCCCGCTTCCTTGCTTGCGCGTGGTAGATTGAGTGGGAAGTTCCCCTTGCGCCCGGTTGCAAGATAGGCCTTTGGTGCCGAAGCGCAGCGTCGCCCCGCCTCCCTCCCTCCCTCCCTCCCTCCCATACCCTCCCCCCCCCCACGCGCGACGGTCGCGTTTGCTTTCCGCCGTGCGTTTGCTCTCCGTGGTAGCGCGCGTCCCCCGCACGCTACCGCTCGGGCATACGGCGCGCGGCGATGATGTTATCTATACGGAACCTCACGGCGACGGCGACGCCGACGGAAGAAATCCAGTTCAAGTGTCCATATAATTGCTATCGCAATAATAAATGAATGGGTGCACACTGCATCAACGTGCTGTAGCGTGAGTGACGGCGACTACACCAAGACACGAATGTTGCAAGCTGAACGTTTCGTGACGGTCCACAGAGTGAGCAACGAACTAGCGATAATACATCTTTGCTACAAGCTACCACAAAGTACAGGACATTTACATTCCACGCTTTGGGTGCCGCAAGAACAAATCTATCGCAGCAGAGCACACCCGCGAGCGCAATTAGGCTGAAAATAAAGAGTCAGATAGTATCCTCACCGAGGAACTTAGTATTACTGAGTCAGAAACATGACAAGCCGCTGCTTCAAAATGTTTGCCAAATAAAGAACGAGAACAGTGATCCTGATTTGAGTCATAAGCCGGAAGTTTGGACAGCTTGGAATACATTTCTAGCCTTGCTTTTAGTACAAGCACCGCATACGCTGCTCACGTCGTTTGGACAAGGGGTAATGAGCTCTAACAGCAGTAACATGTCCTCTAAAGCTGTGGCTAAAGCCTCGTGTCGTCCACACAGTCACCGTCTAAGAAATGCGTCGAAACGGAGGTTTGCTGCGCCGCACCGGCGTCACGCGCTTGCATTTTCAACACGGAGGCAACGGCGGCAGCTGAGGCAAGCAATGGACGCGTCACCACGTGATCAAACATGGCAGCGCCCACGGGAGCGCCGGGAAAAGGGTCAATAGTCCGGCGCGAGGCATGGCCTACGTATCCGGTGTTCGTCAGCGTGCCCCGGCTGCAGCCGGCGTCGAGATGCGACATGCTGCATTTCGTGCCAGCCTCGTCACCCACAATGGACCGCATCCGCGTCTCGTCGAGTAAGATGAGCCGATGGATAGGGGTGGCGGCGCGTGCAGCGATTTCACAGTTAGTATCATTATGAAGCTCCTAGTTACGTAGAAAATGAGCATGCGTCTAGGCGGCGTGGCGCGGCGCTCACGTTGGACTAAAGAGGGGTCGGTTTTCGCGCCTTCCATAATCTCGACTATCCACCAGCCCATCTTGCTCGACGAGACGTGGATGCGATCCTCGAACGCCAGTTACGGCGGCCGCGCCTCGCGCTGTGGCGAGGGTAAGCTGGGAGAGGGTGGTAACCTCGCGGAGCGATGACACCCCTGCACGTTGCCTAACAACGCCTCGCATTTGGCGCTGAGCCGTGCTCCCTCAAGGGCTGCAGAAGATAGCGCCAACCTTTCCCTTTCCCTCAAGAACCACTTATCAACGCCTCGCACGAGCTGTGCGAGGCGTTGCTAAGCAACGCGCGATGACGTCATCGCTAGGCGCAGTTTTTTGTTCGCACTACGCGGCCTAACCAAGAAATTAAGTTCCGCAGTTAAAACTCTGATGTGGAATGTTGGTCATTCGGAGGGATGTATAGGGAACTTATTGGGGGCGAGGACTTACGGAGTCGCCATCTGTCGGAAGCGCCTCGCTTGCGTAGTATCTATCTCTTTTCCGAATACGTACAGTGAACGCCCATTGTACGCAGTCGCCGTGATGGAGTTTCCCGAACTCGCTTCTTGCGTGAAAGGTAGGCAAACGCTGAGAGCAGACTATGTGAAACACGTTTTATGGTGTGATCTCTGTATAACCAAATTGAGCATAACAGAATGAAGATTCAATGCAGCGATCGCACGGGTTCGCAGCGACCGACTGCGTGCCTGCAAGCGTGTCGGCGCTCAATGTTTCGCTTTCGCTGCGAGCGCGTTTTCGCGCCGTGCCCTGAGCTTTAGGCCGCAGCACATAAACATTTGACACTACCATTGTTGAACAGCTCTCGTAGCGTCCAGCAACCATTGTTGCGTGGATGCTACGAGAGCTGTTCAAAAATAACTTCGTTATAACTAGGGACTTAGACGCTATACGGTGAATCGTGATGTGCCAGCGCGACGATTTAATTATTTTTTTTTCTTCTAAATTCTTTGCACGTTTCAATTTCTTTCTGAATTCTCGAACGTTATTTCTCAAGTTGCGTCGCACTGTATGTTTATCGGTCTTCTCAATGAGCAATTTCCAGCTGCTTCTTTTTCTTAATCTAGTATATTCATTGCTTGGTGCTAACACAAACATGATCATATGCCATGCTCTTTAATGTGCTTCTTACTGGTCCCGTTCCACTCCAGTGAACTTGCCAGTATCTAGCATCAACATGTTCATAGACGAAAGCTTCATGACATTAGCCGGGTAGCGTGCGCGGGCGAGCATCTCAGTGTGCGCTTTCAGCTACTCATCGAACATCGCAGCCCCAACGCCGTAGCAGAACTCTTCCTCGCGGAAGTGTTTGCTACACACCCGAGTTGTAGCCGATGGCTGCTTTCAGGTTCTAAGTTTCGCAATCTAAGCTACACGCAGCTTCTTTGCCTGTGGGTACATGTGAAGGCTGACAGCGGGCTCTGTTGCGTACGCGTCCGTCACGGCGGTACCGAGCAATAGCCTACCATGTTGGACGCCTTCAAAGGCAGCCACTACCTTTTGTAGTACTTTAAACTGCTGTCAAGCAGACACCCGAAGCGGGAAAACGGCCCCACTTAATCAGAACCGTAGCGCAGGTGGGACGAAACTTTCGTTTACAGCTGGCTTCGGCGCATCCGAAACAGACGACGCGGCCGCTGTGTCCACGTGATCCTTCATATCACGTCACGCCGACGGCGGTGCCAGCTTTTCCAGTGGTGGAGCTCCCCCCAATAGTGACGAATTTCTGAAAGAGCACCGCTCGCACTGCGACTGCCTCAAGGGGAGTTCGGAAAGTTAACTGCTCACAAGCAACATCTTTGTCCGCTATGATTGCGACGCCGCCCGTCGATGCGAGTGCGTCGTCGCGATCTTTTCGGCAAATGGCGTATTGCGTGAGGAAGTTTCTTTGTGTTGGTTCTAGGTGTGTCTCGGGAACACACAGCACTTAATAGAATAACCACAAAAACAAATCAGCGTTGCAGCACTTCCAGGCGTACTATTGAATACGGACAACTTTTTCTTTCTGATAGAGGCGTCAGTTTAATTTCCGCGGCGTTAGAGCATCTACGGTGTCTGTGCGAGACATGTCTGTGCAAAACTAAAACTGCGTCTGCGTGTTGACTTGGTAAATTATACATCGTTCACCACGAACTGGCTTAAAAAGGACATTGACATCAATCCATATGTAATTAGGTTCCTACCGTTTAAGACTACTGGCGGTGCTCCCTATGACATTTTCATAGTACTGGTTTTGTATAGCCTATAGAGAGCTAGAATGCGTGATCGCCATGCCGAAAGCCCGCGATCTACAAGATCATTCTTTCATGAAAGTGCCGCTTATGTAAGAAGTGTGTACGCTACGCAGGAACCTCCACCTGACTGGATGCACTTGTTGGACGCATGTGTGTGTTTGCACGAGCTTGAGGCGTGTAGCTATTCGTCCGCACTGTAATATAGCTTCAGGTTTGTTTCCCATGTATTAAAGGGCAAAAAGTAACCGGCGTGGCGTAGTGGTAAGGTAGTGAGCTTGTGATCTGTAGGTCAGAGGATCGTATCCTAGTGGTTGTATTTTACTTTTACTTTTTTTAACTGAATTAAAACGTTCTCTGCTGTTTTGTGCACTTGAAAAAAAAATATATATATATGGTAGCCAGGCAACGCGTAGTTCTCGAGAGCTGCATTTCCCATCAGTACCCCGCTCCCAGCGCCTCCCAGTATTCCGCGCCTTGCCAGCGTCCCAGAATCCAGCAAGCGCCACTGGGCCCATAATCAGGCATGGCACTGGGCACTCGAACTGGGTTTTGCCATAGGGCAAGGTTGGTTCTCGCGCAGGTTAACCCTCGCTGCCCACAAGATTGGAAGTAAATAGACGAGAGGAGAAGACAGGAAAGATTGAAACTGAGAGAGAAAGACGAAGTTTGGGAGAGTAGAATAGTAAAAGGTAACTACCGATTTCCCCGAGGTGGCTAAGCCCGGGGGTGCCGTAAACGTGAAGCCGAGGCCAAAGAGGTGTGTTGCCTCCGCCGAGGGGCCGTAAATATCCAACCACCCGGCATCGGCTCAACCCCCAGGATCCCCTTTTTTCCCGGACATGGTTAAACCACACACGGAAAAGCTCGGGAGGGTCCAACCCTCATGTGCTGGGTAGGTGGTGTAGCCACACAGCAAATGCCTGCTGACACAGACAGCCCGGTGGGGATGTGTGAATAACACCTCTGCACGTAAGAGCTAAGAAGAGGGCGCTTCAATGTCTGTGCTTTGTATTCTATGCCAGCGCCTTACATTTACCCTTATCAAATGCCCCACCATAAACAAATAACCAGTAATTCGAGCTCTTCTGATTAGTCCACCCACGTGAACTGAGAGCTCATAATTACCTCGCCTAAGCGACTAATCCGGCAGAATAACGAGGACAACCGCTCGTACATCTGGTTGTAATACCTAGCATTCGCACCATGAAGGGCGCGGTTGAAGCGCTAATCCCGGAAAGGTCAGTACTCGCGCTTCACTGATTAATGGAGTGTGAAGCTCATCGACGATGCCAGCGCGCGGTTCATTTACTGCAGATCGCAGCCAAACTAGGGTAGCACCTGATCAAGACGAATTCGGGGAATGAGCAGAGAAGTAATGGCTGCGATAATGAATGCGGAGTCGGCGGCGGTAAGTAAACTACATGTATAGAACGCTTGTTTTGCTGCGTACACACGCTGGCACTAAATGGCGTTTCTCGCTCGTTTTGCTAGCAATGCGGGTGCATAGAGCCACACGCGAGTTTCCTGCAACCAACTATATTATCTACACTCCCAACTTCCTTTATTTGTTCACGGATGTGTCTCGCGAAATCACTTCCATCGCATTGACCAGTAATCCGTTTATGGGTCCGCGTGCACGCATGACGTGCGCTTTCGAAACAGCGATACTTTACGGAGCACCGTCGCATCGCTCTGAGCCCGGGGGTGGCGGGCAAATCACGCAGAATAAGTTATGCAAGCAATGCCAACTAGCTCACTGGCGTTCTATTGAGAAAGCTATCGGTAGACAGAGAGAAGAACAAAGAGCGATACACTTCGCCAGTCTTTGCAAACTTTTCGCCACCAACCAGGCACAACTTTGTCCCTTCGTTCCATTTTGCATGAAGCCAGGCTCATCTCCGAGTTTCAGTGAAGCGGCTAACAAATGATTGCGGCCCTCGCGATAAGTTGCACGCCACGAGGCGTTCTAATATTATGCAGGCGAGGACTAGCTCGTATATGCATGATGCAAGGCGGAGGTGATCCAGGCGCGCGCTCTAAGACGCCCGTCGGCGACCTCTCAAAACAAACCCATTTCCATGTGATTTCATTTGGCACATCCCACGCCAGTGCGCAAAAAAAAAAAAAAAAAATAGGGACCTTGTGTGAACTACGCGTTAGGTTAACTGCGGCGTCTCCGCGGACTAGAAACACTAGAAAGTTTATCCACTGCCGCTGCGAAGTGATTGACGCAGGCGGAATAAATGCTGCAGATTGCGTTTGATCGACCATCAATGTTAGTATGCGGAGGACTCCTGCATCATTTATAATGTGTAATAACTACGAAGCCCATTTGGGTGGCGGTGTGATGGACGTTACTGCCGACTGCACTCTCTCTAGTAGCATTGTTAAATTTATTACAATGATGTTAGTAAAGTCTAGTTCTTCTCGTTCCACTCCTCTACTTGGCATCCCAGACGCACCGCCAGAGCCTGTCTACGCAAGTAGAGGATGTACTGCCGCTAATGATAGCGCGACGGGTTCGCTGGGTGCTTCTCGTAGATTGAATTAGACACAGATGACGAGGAAGAAAAACACTTTCTATTTACAATTATTTACATGAAATTACAAACGCACGTACACATACAAGACGGGACTGGAACGCATAGGGCGACCCTATATCGACATAGTCGATGGTTCATAGCACCGTGCTTT
>NC_051161.1:100051603-100088507 GCF_013339745.2 Dermacentor silvarum | reverse complement strand
GACCCACGCGGCGTTCGCCAAAAACACTCGGATATTGGGTAGTTCAACTTACCGCATCATCTGTGGCCTTCGTTTGTCCTTTTCTTTCCTTTTCCGCTACCTGATTTTATTTCTTTTTTGAAACGAAGGAATACCCTCCTTTAATTTTGGGTGCAGAATATTTGTTGGCGTGGTGCACGCAGTTAAATTACACATTTTCGTACTGATTTATGCATTAATCCTCTATTATTCTACCCACATGGCACTGTCGCGACCGCTGCATGGCCCAAGTACATATCACGATTTCTGCGATCATAGTTATGTTTTTGCCAGGATCATCTGTCTTTTTGTGCTCAAAGTTTACTATCTGTGACTGAGCAACATGTTTATTTGTCGTATTTGACGCATTATATACACTGACGTTTGCTTAAATAAGTAGATTTATTGGAGACTCATACCTATCTTTAAATATTTTTCTGCGAGGTTTTGTGTATACAAGCAGTGAACTTTGTTTCCAGCGACTCTTTTTTTGCCCTTTAGCGAGTTGTAGCTTGGCATTTGTATATTCCATTCTATCTTCGCATTTCTAATATATACTTTGCAGAACTCCCACTTTTTATTTGTACTCACTGCTGCGAGTATTATCTCGGTGTAATTACAATACACGACGAATTACAGCTGCTCCTGCGCAATCGATTGCAAAGAGGGATAGCGTCATTGAGGTTTCTTCCTGGCCGTTGCATATGCAGAAAAATGTAAACAAGGTTTTTGAATGACAAGGATGCATCAAAATATTTGTCCTCAACTTATTCATTTCATGGCCTTTACGTTTTTTATATAAGCTGCATGCACTGCTTGGCTGGTTTCGAACTGATATTGACCCTTTTCGCGGCGATCCCGTGGGCGCTGCCATATTTGATAACATGGTGACGTGTCCATTGCTTGCCTCAACTGCCTCCGTTGCCTCCTTGTTTACAATGGAAGTGTATGACGCCGGCGCGGCTTAGAAAACCTCTGTTTTCGGAGATATCGTAGACGGTGACTAGGTGGACGACACAAAGCTTTGATCACAGCTTGAGAGAACATGCAAAAGCTCTTTCGGAGCTGATTGAGCTATTTCCAAACGGCGCAGGCAGTTTATATGGTGCTTCTTCTAAAAGCGGGGCTAAATATGAATTCCAAGCTTTGCGATTATGAATTCAGTCAGGATTAGTGTGTTTTGCTCTTTGTTATTTATTCGGCAAATATTTTGAAGCAGTGGCTTGTCAGTTTCTGACTCAGTGAAGTTCCTCGGAACGGCCACTATCTGATTATTTTCTTCCTAATAGCTCGCGGGTGTGCTCAGTTCCGAATCCGATAGATTTGTTCTTGCTGCGCACAAGGCTTGAAACGTAGCTATTTTGTACATTGTAATACCTTGTAGCAAATATATATTACAGCTAGTAACTTGCTTACTCTTGTGGACCGTCACGAAACATTCAGCTTCGACCATTGGTGCGCCATAGGTGTAGTCCGTCATTTATTGTGTGTATACAGTGCGCATATATTCAAGTGTGCGTCCATTCACTTATTCTTGATACGTCGGCGATAGAGTGGGCGTAAATTTTCCTGCCATTTGGACAGATGTGTATAGATAACGTGCGCGAAACTTACTGTGACAGGAAGCGGCGCTACTCCCTTTGTCATTGTTTAACGAGTGGTACTCACTGTTGCCGACGTTCTGGGGATGAAACCCTTTCTTTAAAGGTTAGGGATAGAAGGTTGGTGGATGAGCAAATTTCTATATCCTCGAGGAAAGCCGCACATCACGAAGTGCTGGTAACACGTTCGGATAGTTGCAGCAGCGGTCCGCGAACTTCGCCACACAGATTCATTCTATTCCTTAACATAACAGTCACTATTTTTGCAGCCAACTACTGCACGCGTCTTCAATCCACATTATTCAATCTAGCATAATTGGAGCACAGTGTGTTAGCGAAAACTCAGTTGCATTTCCTACAGCTGATCGCACAGAAGCAAGGTAGAATCGTTAATGGTTTCATATTCGTGCGCGGTCGCTGAGGAGAGGTATGGCGCGCCGCCGTGAGCGCCAACTCGTTTCTCTAAAACAAACTGCTCCGCGAACAGGGTCAATAGTTCTAAAGTTCATGAGATGTTTTCTTTACTTATTAATTAGACAAAAAAACACGGAAGCATTGATATCAGTTATTTCTGCCACAATTTTTGGGGCAAACGAATATATTCTATTATGAAAACATACATATTAGGGGCGAAGCTCCTTATAGCGGCACCCGTTCGTCCCCGTCGTCGTCGTCGTAGTAGTAGCGTGTAACCAGTCTGAGAAAAATGAGAAAAAAATTCCGAAGTTGTGTCCGTAGCGCGGAATCGAACCAGGGACCCCTCGCTTCCGAGCGCGCGGCGTTAGCCCACTACGCCACGAAGCGGACATGGACACACGCACCACGATGGCAATAAATACCCAACATTACCGAAAGGCCGCGTTTCTAGCGCGTTTCTAACGCGTTTGTGCTAGCGCGTTACGGCCCATGTAAGAAGCTGGTGTAAGACGCTGTGGCCTCTCCGCCTTACCTTCAACGCGTTTCGAACGCGCTGCCCAAAGCGGTGGCAAGTCAAGTTCAAGTCGAGGAGCGTTTATGAATACGGGGGGGGGGGGGGTGTACTCTCTCTGCAGTCATGTGATGGCGTCGGCAAACGCGGTGCACGTTCCGGCATGTGTAAATGGCTGCGTAAGACGCTGTGGCCGCTCCCCCTTACTAGAGAGTACTGCACGTTTCTAACGCGTTTGTGCTAGCGTCCCCTTAAGCGGGAGATCCGATGATTCCCTCCGGAGCTTCGCCCACTCATCATCATTCACCCCGTGCATATGCTGTGATTTTTTAACACGAAAGTGTTTTATTCCGGGGTCCACCAAGACTTCACTGACGTATTTCCGTCACGGAAATACGTCATAGAACATAATACAAAGAAAGAAACCAGAAGAAAAAGTTCCACAAACATGCAAAATTTAGGAATCGAACCCACGACCTCTCGGTCCGCGACGATAGATCGCCGAGCGTTTAACCCATTGCGCCACAAACGGATTTGCAGAGAGCTACACAGACGCGCCTTATATATCTAACACTCCTCCGTGTACCCGCGCTCTTGCTCGGGGCGGTGCCGCCGCCTACGAGCAGAAAAGAGAAGTACTGCATTATGACACTAAAGCCCGGGATACATGGAGCGAACTTTCTCGACGAACTTCACGCGTCAAGTAACGACGCGGCGACACGACGCAGGATGTTTGCTGTGTTGCAATACATGCGGCGAACGCCGCCGCGCGTTGGCCGCCGTGTTGGCGGCGGTCCCGGCCGCCCGCTTCGAACTGAATTTGGCGTTGTCCTTGTAGAATTCACTTAGTTGGAAGCAAATGACTGCGTAAACGGCTTTCGCTTAGTCTCAGGCCGCTTCGACGACAGAGTATTATGGATAACCTTGAGTAGTTTTCGAGATCGCTTCTCGTTTCGAACGCGTCTAAGCCTAGCGAAAGAAATATCCGATGCCAGCGCCATCTATCGGGGAAGTCGGGAGATAGGCATGACGACAGCATGTGGCCTCTGAGATCAGAAGATTTCTGTTGAAGGTTGTTGTAGAGAGCTTGCACTGCTTGTCTGTTTCCTCGCAGATCAGCGGATATGGGATGTACAAATACAACGCGATTCCTGAGAGATCATACTAGGAACTACTCAATCGGTGCAGAGACATGCAGACACGGCAACACCAACGCGATTGCAGACGACGCGAAAAGGCGCGCGCGCGCGAAACACCAGCATGCATTGCGACCGGAACTAGTGCCTCCTGATTGGCTGTCGTCCACCGCTGCGCGCTAGACGCTTCCGGCGGCGGCGTTCACCCGACGAAAATGTTTGGACAGGCAGATCGGCTGCGGACGGCAAATTTCTTGACGCCGGCCGTCGGACGTTCGCCGCCCGACGAAGTTCTTCGCTCGGACGCCGGTTATTCGCTTCATGTATTCCGGCCTTAACGCGCACCGACAGTGAACGCTTCGGTGGTCTCAGCACTACGACGCCTCGATGCCAGCATTCGAAGGGACGCTGGCATCAAGAAGCACTACCAACGCCACCTAGGTGGCGTTCACCGTACTCAGCACAGCGGAGCGTGGCCTCCGCAATTAGCTCTGAAAATGTTTCTGAAGTTGATCGCGGAGGCTGCAATTACGACGCGCTGTACGCGCTGATTTGACTCGGTGACGATTCAGTTACGTGCTTTGTCTTGCGCGTTGTATTAGTGTGTCAGTTACGTGCTTCGTCTTTCGCGTTGTGCTAGCGTGTGCAGCGTAGTGCAGCTTCCATATGCACGACGGTTGCTCATGGTCATCGACGTTGGTAGTCGTGATGGAGGAGACGTGCCACCAGGCGTCAGCGTGGGTGCATCAACGCCTAAGGGCGCTTTAGCCACAAAACAGCAATAGACATTATATATCAATGTGCAATAAACATTACACTACTTCTGTGAAGACACGTTTCACTTTCGTGTTCTATACCGATTCCTATATAAGAGGGATCAACCACATTTTTTTTAATGGACAGTGCATAGCGTTCAATAATTCGTTTGCAGCATCTAATATACAATAAAATTGGCAATGCAGTTATTATTTATGCATTTGATCCCTCGACAAATTCTATAAGGAGGAGGCCGCGCTGCAACCTGAGCCCCCCCCCCGAAAAAAATTTCTGGCTACGCCACTGGTACGAAAGTCCACACATCTGGCACTGATGCTGCTTGAAGGCATGCTTTCATTTCTTGGTGTGTTGGAAAGCGTTGCCTTTCTTCCTCCGCTTCATACGATGCAACAGATTCTTGGATAGCACGAGCAAGTTCTGAGGCATCCTGTCGGGATCGCTTGATGTCTGGCGCTTCTCTCGAGCTCTGTTTTTAGTTCGAGAGGTATGAAGGACACCCGGGGAACACGCTAGGCACAGACCCAGGGCGCAGCCGTGGCACAGGCAATGGTACTTCTACCACTTTTGCCGTCTTCCAGTCGGTATACGATGTCGTTCGTTCCAAGCATGATGGGTCGAAGTGAACGGCACAGACCTGCATAATACAAGATATGCAGGTGAATGACTGAGCAGCCAGTATAAGAAAAAAAATGTGGTTGATCCCTCTTATATAGGAATCGGTATAGAACACGAAAGTGAAACGTGTCTTCACAGAAGTAGTGTAATGTTTATTGCACATTGATATATAATGTCTATTGGTGTTTTGTGGCTAAAGCGCCCTTAGGCGTTGATGCACCCACGCTGACGCCTGGTGGCACGTCTCCTCCATCACGACTACCAACGTCGATGACCATGAGCAACCGTCGTGCATATGGAAGCTGCACTACGCTGCACACGCTAGCACAACGCGAAAGACGAAGCACGTAACTGACACACTAATACAACGCGCAAGACAAAGCACGTAACTGAATCGTCACCGAGTCAAATCAGCGCGTACAGCGCGTCGTAATTGCAGCCTCCGCGATCAACTTCAGAAACATTTTCAGAGCTAATTGCGGAGGCCACGCTCCGCTGTGCTGAGTACGGTGAACGCCACCTAGTAGTGCTTCTGCGAGAACGCGTTGGTAGTGCTTCTTCATGCCAGCGTCCCTTCGAATGCTGGCATCGAGGCGTCGTAGTGCTGAGACCACCGAAGCGTTCACTGTCGGTGCGCGTTAGTGTCATAATGCAGTACTTCTCTTTTCTGCTCGTAGGCGGCGGCACCGCCCCAAGCAAGAGCGCGGGTACACGGAGGAGTGTTAGATATATAAGGCGCGTCTGTGTAGCTCTCTGCAAATGCGTTTGTGGCGCAATGGGTTAAACGCTCGGCGATCTATCGTCGCGGACCGAGAGGTCGTGGGTTCGATTTCCAAATTTTGCATGTTTGTGGAACTTTTTCTTCTGGTTTCTTTCTTTGTATTATGTTCGTGTATGTTCGTGTGACGTATTTCCGTGACGGAAATACGTCAGTGAAGTCTTGGTGGACCCCGGCATAAAACACTTTCGTGTTAAAAATTAATCATGAGCCATGGACTGCCACAGCAATAAAATGCCCCACAAGCGTTATGGGTTTCCCGCATTTCCTTCCTAACTGCTCTGTAATAGATACGTAAACACTAACACTTATTACCAAAAATATTGTTTGTGTAACAAAAGAAGCAAAATAAACCTGATTCGTTTAGGGCAAAGAACGGTAAATCTGCGCACAGATTATCATCATCATCATCAGCCTATATTTATGTCCACTGCCAGACGAAGGCCTCTTCCTGCGATCTCCGATTACCCCTGTCTTGCGCTAGCTGATTCAAACTGGCGCCTCCAAATTTCCTAACTTCATCACCCCAACTAATTTTGTGCCGTCCTCGACTGCGCTTCCCTTCCCTTGCACACATATACGCAGGCACCGACAGTACATCTACAGCAAAATTTAAAGCTATTTAACCGCCTTATTAACATGCTGAATTTTTTCCCTAGGGCTAGCTTCCGCAGTCTTCGGCGCTGAGTCTTCCATCAAGACTTTTGCATTTGACAGCTCACACATGAGCATGCACTGATTAATATAGTTATGCGAAGTTATTAGAAGGTTGCGTGTTTGAATCACGTCCGGGGCACCAATATTGTAGACATAGCGTGCATGCGTCGCACGTGAAGAAGTTGCTTAAGCACGAGTAAGCACACATCTACAAACAGAAACTTGTTTATATAAAAATGTTGCGAGGCGAGAAGGTGGCAACGACTTCCGACGCTGCTCGACGAGTGTCCTGTTCTGATCTCGTCGAAAACCTCCGAGCCGCACCCAGAGGAACCGGCAACAGTCACTAACGCTGCGCGTGTTCGGTGCGAACGCGGGCTAAACGCCTACGGAGTCGACGACAGTTATGCGCGTTGCTGGTGCTCCTACATATTTACGCACACGTACAAAGAATTGAACAGACGCTGCAGCAACCAAGCAGCAAGTAGTCGACGTGATGCACCGGGCGTAAGGGTTAACAAAAAAGTTTGTCTTTGTGCGAACATACCGACGACACCTGTAGGTCATTCGCACGCGCGACGTTTGACAGTCTAAGGGCCCATTCACACTTGCGACTAGGCGAGGTCGCGCGACCAAGTTAGTCGCAAAGCGATCAGTCGCAAGTAGTCGCAAATGGTCTCTTTTCTCAAAATGCGACTGTTTCGGGCCAGTCGCTCACTGCTCGATTCTTCAGTCGCGCGACTGCAGTCCCAGAACATCTGAACCAATCAGATGCGAAGGAACAGGACGTCTGTAAATGCTGACGTTTATTTTACGCGGCGATGACATTTCAAGCAGACGTGAACGACATATTGTGAGACATTTCGGTTTAGCGACTCGTCAGTCGCATTTGTCAGTGTGAACATCGTTCGTCTTGAGAAGCTTTCTGGTCGCCAGTCGCAATCGGTCGCGCGACCTCGCCTAGTCGCTAGTGTGAATGGGCCCTTAGAAAACCGAAAACAGCACTTCGAGAAAAATGCAAACTAGAGAATGCACTTGAAAGGTATTCTTACCTTGGTATATGAAGTTGGCACGAAATCTTTTCTCGGAATGGCACGCAACCACTTCTTCAACGTGTCGTCGTTCTTTGGAAACGAAAACACCTGAACTTTCTTCTCGGCACTATAGTTGCCGGAGCAGCCCGGTACACAGCACTTATTACACAGCATTTATTACACTCCACAACACACACACACACAAACACACACACACACACACAAACACACACACACACACACACACACACACACACACACACACACACACACACACACACACACACACACACACACACACACACACACACACACACACACCCAGCACATTGTAGCATAGCAAGAATAAAACGCCCACAAACCGCGATGGCAAACGATTGCGTTTACAGCGCCAGCTATGCTTACATCGCAGCCGCCGACAAAGCACTGCCAATGCCGGCGTTGACACTACCCGCTCTACTTCCACGGCGGCGCAGGGACGCGGCGGCGATTGCCGGCAGGAAGTGACGTCAAGTTTTTGGGCGCAGGCCTTGAAGTTTTAGGAGGCGTTGTCCTGCCTGGCGGGCTAACGTTGGTGTGTGGCTGGCTTCTTACGGATCTCCTCTAAGATATGTAGTTTTAACTCCATGGTGTCTGCTGTTTCTTGTAATGCGGCGAGCTGTGTGCTGTGTGTGCCTTGTGTTACCTCCACAGAGGTCTTGAGTGTAGGGTATGTGTTTATCCTGTCCATGCGGAACACGTGAAATTCCTGAAGGTTTGTGTTAAGTTGACTGATCGGGTTAAAGCGCGCCTCGAGCTTAGTTTCTAGGGCGGATATGGCCGCCGTTACGGCTGTGGCAATGTCCGCTTCGGTATGGAACGAGGCAGTCGCTGTGGCTACCTTGCGCTTGTTTGAGCTTTGGGGCTGTGGTGCCGCGCTAGTGGAGGCGGAGGGGGATTCCAGTGTTTGTGATGCAGGTGTTGATGTCGGTGTGGATGCGTGCGATGCGAGGGCCCTGTCTATCTTAGCTTCAAAGGATTGGATATAGCTAGTGAGTTTAGCTATCGGGGACTGGTGAGCGGAGATTTGGGCTCGCTGGACCGAAATCTGGGCTCTCAAGGCGGAATTCTCCTTGGCCTGTGAGTTCGACGCCAGCGATGCCGGGGGTCCATGTTGCCAGGCCATCTTTGGTGGCTCCCCGGGGCCTTGCCTAGACGACGGTAGCCGGCTTGCCGAGGGGCCTCGTTGGGTTGACCGAGATTTCGAGCGGCGGGTGTGGTACCGGAACCTGCTGGCCCGGCGTTGAGGTTGGCCGCTGATGTCGAGCGGCGGGAACGAGGTCGGCCGTGCTCGGAGGGACGCGGACCGGCTGCTGGAGGTGCCGCTTGATATAGCGTCGCCATCCTGATTCTCCGTTAGCTTCCCTTTAGTTGTGAGTTAGTTGTGAGTTAGCGCTCGTCCTGTCTTCTTCCGCCTCCGTCCGTGTCTTCTTCGCGCTTATATCAAGAATATGTTACCGTACCAACTCGCCCAACTATCCATTCTTATCCTGTAAATAAATTGTAAATAGTCTTGGGCATCAGCTGCACACAGCACGCCCCATCAACTACACGTAACAATATGAGTAATTTCGGCGATAAAGCCTAAGAAATTAGGGGCAGCTTCACACAAAGTGCACAGACTGGGCAAACAGCGAAGCTGGTGGCGCTGCCCTAGCTCTAACTTTGCTTTCCTCTGCTTAACTTGGCTTGACTTGGCTGATTCTTATCTTTGTCTTTGCTTCCCTATGCTAAACTTGGTTTGGCTTGGCTGGTCCTTAGTCAAACTTAGCCGACCCTGAGTATCGAGACGTTACTCGGGGTCGGCGCGCAGTCTTCTAAAGACCACTTTATAGTCCAACGTAGCGTTGACGCGTGAGCGCGCTCGGCACGGGGGGACGCTACGCCAGCGAAAGCGCAGTATTCTATTGACCCTTTTCGCGGACGGAGCAGTTTGCTCTAGAGGAACGAGATGGCGCTTTCGGTGGCGCGCCATACGTTGCCTCAGCGAATGCGCACGAATACAAAACCACTACTGCTGCTGCCCTGCTACTATGCGATCAGCTGTCAGAAATGCAAGTGGGTGTTCGCTCATGCATTGTGCCCAATTCATGCTGCAAAATGTGTAACGATAAAGGGAAGACGTGTGCGGTAGTTAGCTGCAAAAATAGTGATTCGCATATTAAGGAATGGAATCAACCTGTGTCGCCGCTGCTACATAAAGACTGCCTGTGTGGTCGGCCTTTCGCGATGCACGGCTTTCCTTCAGGATAAAAAAGGATAATTCATCCGCCAGCGCTGTATAGCTAACCTCCAAAGAAAGGACTTCAACTCCGCAACGTCGGGACTTAAGAGTGAGTACCGCTCGTTACAAAAGGAAGTAACGCCACTTGCGGGCATAGTAAGTTTCTCGCACGTTATTGACACACATCTACCCCTACTCACACGCAAATTTAAACGCACTCTACCGCCAACGCTACAATAAAAAATGTCACAGTTTCGCCCTAAGGGCGAAGCAATGAATGTGATAGCAACACAGCAATGTACTACGAAGTAAGGTGAGCGGCTTTGGTAGCAATATGAATTGTAGTAAACATGAGCTGATTAAGTAAGCAGGTGTGCTGCGCCGTAGGTAGACCGACATTAAGAGAGACTCGATGACCACCAGAAGGCTTGTGTGAAACGGTGGTGTTGATGAGAAGCGCTTCCCTTGGGCAGCGCGTGCGAAGGGACACACAAGTAGCGCTGCACTGCCGATCCGGGCAGCATTGCATGTGTAGCGTACGTTGGAAAAGTGGCCCGACTATTACTAACTGAATGAACAAGCGTGGTGTGAGCGTGCACAAACAAACACGAATAGATCACACTGAATGACTGCAGACAACGACTGTCAAAACGCTGGCAGCAAGCGCATATACGTCGTAGCGGGCGAAGGTACGTGCGGTCTATCGCTTCAACGGAAACTGAGCGGCGAATGCACAGCGCATAGACAAGGTCAGAGCCGTGTGGAGATAAGAGACAGTGCAGGCCGGCGAGCGACGAGCGCGGTTGTTGGCAGAGTAGAAGTGCGCCCCCCCCCCCCCCCCCCGCTCCCTCCGGCGCTGCCGTCCCGCTTCCTTGCTTGCGCGTGGTAGATTGAGTGGGAAGTTCCCCTTGCGCCCGGTTGCAAGATAGGCCTTTGGTGCCGAAGCGCAGCGTCGCCCCGCCTCCCTCCCTCCCTCCCTCCCCATACCCCCCCCCCCCCCCCACGCGCGACGGTCGCGTTTGCTTTCCGCCGTGCGTTTGCTCTCCGTGGTAGCGCGCGTCCCCCGCACGCTACCGCTCGGGCATACGGCGCGCGGCGATGATGTTATCTATACGGAACCTCACGGCGACGGCGACGCCGACGGAAGAAATCCAGTTCAAGTGTCCATATAATTGCTATCGCAATAATAAATGAATGGGTGCACACTGCATCAACGTGCTGTAGCGTGAGTGACGGCGACTACACCAAGACACGAATGTTGCAAGCTGAACGTTTCGTGACGGTCCACAGAGTGAGCAACGAACTAGCGATAATACATCTTTGCTACAAGCTACCACAAAGTACAGGACATTTACATTCCACGCTTTGGGTGCCGCAAGAACAAATCTATCGCAGCAGAGCACACCCGCGAGCGCAATTAGGCTGAAAATAAAGAGTCAGATAGTAGCCTCACCGAGGAACTTAGTATTACTGAGTCAGAAACATGACAAGCCGCTGCTTCAAAATGTTTGCCAAATAAAGAACGAGAACAGTGATCCTGATTTGAGTCATAAGCCGGAAGTTTGGACAGCTTGGAATACATTTCTAGCCTTGCTTTTAGTACAAGCACCGTATACGCTGCTCACGTCGTTTGGACAAGGGGTAATGAGCTCTAACAGCAGTAACATGTCCTCTAAAGCTGTGGCTAAAGCCTCGTGTCGTCCACACAGTCACCGTCTAAGAAATGCGTCGAAACGGAGGTTTGCTGCGCCGCACCGGCGTCACGCGCTTGCATTTTCAACACGGAGGCAACGGCGGCAGCTGAGGCAAGCAATGGACGCGTCACCACGTGATCAAACATGGCAGCGCCCACGGGAGCGCCGGGAAAAGGGTCAATAGTCCGGCGCGAGGCATGGCCTACGTATCCGGTGTTCGTCAGCGTGCCCCGGCTGCAGCCGGCGTCGAGATGCGACATGCTGCATTTCGTGCCAGCCTCGTCACCCACAATGGACCGCATCCGCGTCTCGTCGAGTAAGATGAGCCGATGGATAGGGGTGGCGGCGCGTGCAGCGATTTCACAGTTAGTATCATTATGAAGCTCCTAGTTACGTAGAAAATGAGCATGCGTCTAGGCGGCGTGGCGCGGCGCTCACGTTGGACTAAAGAGGGGTCGGTTTTCGCGCCTTCCATAATCTCGACTATCCACCAGCCCATCTTGCTCGACGAGACGTGGATGCGATCCTCGAACGCCAGTTACGGCGGCCGCGCCTCGCGCTGTGGCGAGGGTAAGCTGGGAGAGGGTGGTAACCTCGCGGAGCGATGACACCCCTGCACGTTGCCTAACAACGCCTCGCATTTGGCGCTGAGCCGTGCTCCCTCAAGGGCTGCAGAAGATAGCGCCAACCTTTCCCTTTCCCTCAAGAACCACTTATCAACGCCTCGCACGAGCTGTGCGAGGCGTTGCTAAGCAACGCGCGATGACGTCATCGCTAGGCGCAGTTTTTTGTTCGCACTACGCGGCCTAACCAGGAAATTAAGTTCCGCAGTTAAAACTCTGATGTGGAATGTTGGTCATTCGGAGGGATGTATAGGGAACTTATTGGGGGCGAGGACTTACGGAGTCGCCATCTGTCGGAAGCGCCTCGCTTGCGTAGTATCTATCTCTTTTCCGAATACGTACAGTGAACGCCCATTGTACGCAGTCGCCGTGATGGAGTTTCCCGAACTCGCTTCTTGCGTGAAAGGTAGGCAAACGCTGAGAGCAGACTATGTGAAACACGTTTTTATGGTGTGATCTCTGTATAACCAAATTGAGCATAACAGAATGAAGATTCAATGCAGCGATCGCACGGGTTCGCAGCGACCGACTGCGTGCCTGCAAGCGTGTCGGCGCTCAATGTTTCGCTTTCGCTGCGAGCGCGTTTTCGCGCCGTGCCCTGAGCTTTAGGCCGCAGCACATAAACATTTGACACTACCATTGTTGAAGAGCTCTCGTAGCGTCGAGCAACCATTGTTGCGTGGACGCTACGAGAGCTGTTCAAAAATAACTTCGTTATAACTAGGGACTTAGACGCTATACGGTGAATCGTGATGTGCCAGCGCGACGATTCAATTATTTTTTTTCTTCTAAATTCTTTGCACGTTTCAATTTCTTTCTGAATTCTCGAATGATATTTCTCAAGTTGCGTCGCACTGTATGTTTATCGGTCTTCTCAATGAGCAATTTCCAGCTGCTTCTTTTTCTTAATCTAGTATATTCATTGCTTGGTGCTAACACAAACATGATCATATGCCATGCTCTTTATTGTGCTTCTTACTGGTCCCGTTCCACTCCAGTGAACTTGCCAGTATCTAGCATCCACATGTTCATAGACGAAAACTTCATGACATTAGCCGGGTAGCGCGTGCGGGCGAGCATCTCAGTGTGCGCTTTCAGCTACTCATCGAACATCGCAGCCCCGACGCCGTAGCAGAACTCTTCCTCGCGGAAGTGTTTGCTACACACCCGAGTTGTAGCCGATGGCTGCTTTCCGGTTCTAAGTTTCGCAATCTCAGCTACACGCTGCTTTTTTGCCTGTGGGTACATGTGAAGGCTGACAGCGGGCTCTGTTGCGTACGCGTTCGTCACGGCGGTACCGAGCAATAGCCTACCATGTTGGACGCCTTCAAAGGCAGCCACTACCTTTTATAGTACTTTAAACTGCTGTCAAGCAGACACCCGAAGCGGGAAAACGGCCCCACTTAATCAGAACCGTAGCGCAGGTGGGACGAAACTTTCGTTTATAGCTGGCTTCGGCGCATCCGAAACAGACGACGCGGCCGCTGTGTCCACGTGATCCTTCATATCACGTCACGCCGACGGCGGTGCCAGCTTTTCCAGTGGTGGAGCTCCCCCCAATAGTGACGAATTTCTGAAAGAGCACCGCTCGCACTGCGACTGCCTCAAGGGGAGTTCGGAAAGTTAACTGCTCACAAGCAACATCTTTGCCCTCTATGATTGCGACGCCGCCCGTCGATGCGAGTGCGTCGTCGCGATCTTTTCGGCAAATGGCGTATTGCGTGAGGAAGTTTCTTTGTGTTGGTTCTAGGTGTGTCTCGGGAACACACGGCACTTAATAGAATAACCACAAAAACAAATCAGCGTTGCAGCACTTCCAGGCGTACTATTGAATACGGACAACTTTTTCTTTCTGATAGAGGCGTCAGTTTAATTTCCGCGGCGTTAGAGCATCTACGGTGTCTGTGCGAGACATGTCTGTGCAAAACTAAAACTGCGTCTGCGTGTTGACATGGCAAATTATACATCGTTCACCACGAACTGGCTTAAAAAGGACATTGACATCAATTCATATGTAATTAGGTTCCTACCGTTTAAGACTACTGGCGGTGCTCCCTATGACATTTTCATAGTACTGGTTTTGTATAGCCTATAGAGAGCTAGAATGCGTGATCGCCATGCCGAAAGCCCGCGATCTACAAGATCATTCTTTCATGAAAGTGCCGCTTATGTAAGAAGTGTGTACGCTACGCAGGAACCTCCACCTGACTGGATGCACTTGTTGGACGCATGTGTGTGTTTGCACGAGCTTGAGGCGTGTAGCTATTCGTCCGCACTGTAATATAGCTTCAGGTTTGTTTCCCATGTATTAAAGGGCAAAAAAGTAACCGGCGTGGCGTAGTGGTAAGGTAGTGAGCTTGTGATCTGTAGGTCAGAGGATCGTATCCTAGTGGTTGTATTTTACTTTTACTTTTTTTAACTGAATTAAAACGTTCTCTGCTGTTTTGTGCACTTGAAAAAAATATATATACGGTAGCCAGGCAACGCGTAGTTCTCGAGAGCTGCATTTCCCATCAGTACCCCGCTCCCAGCGCCTCCCAGTATTCCGCGCCTTGCCAGCGTCCCAGAATCCAGCAAGCGCCACTGGGCCCATAATCAGGCATGGCACTGGGCACTCGAACTGGGTTTTGCCATAGGGCAAGGTTGGTTCTCGCGCAGGTTAACCCTCGCTGCCCACAAGATTGGAAGTAAATAGACGAGAGGAGAAGACAGGAAAGATTGAAACTGAGAGAGAAAGACGAAGTTTGGGAGAGTAGAATAGTAAAAGGTAACTACCGATTTCCCCGAGGTGGCTAAGCCCGGGGGTGCCGTAAACGTGAAGCCGAGGCCAAAGAGGTGTGTTGCCTCCGCCGAGGGGCCGTAAATATCCAACCACCCGGCATCGGCTCAACCCCCAGGATCCCCTTTTTCCCGGACATGGTTAAACCACACACGGAAAAGCTCGGGAGGGTCCAACCCTCATGTGCTGGGGTAGGTGGTGTAGCCACACAGCAAATGCCTGCTGACACAGACAGCCCGGTGGGGATGTGTGAATAACACCTCTGCACGTAAGAGCTAAGAAGAGGGCGCTTCAATGTCTGTGCTTTGTATTCTATGCCAGCGCCTTACATTTACCCTTATCAAATGCCCCCACCATAAACAAATAACCAAGTAATTCGAGCTCTTCTGATTAGTCCACCCACGTGAACAGAGAGCTCATAATTACCTCGCCTAAGCGACTAATCCGGCAGAATAACGAGGACAACCGCTCGTACATCTGGTTGTAATACCTAGCATTCGCACCATGAAGGGCGCGGTTGAAGCGCTAATCCCGGAAAGGTCAGTACTCGCGCTTCACTGATTAATGGAGTGTGAAGCTCATCGACGATGCCAGCGCGCGGTTCATTTACTGCAGATCGCAGCCAAACTAGGGTAGCACCTGATCAAGACGAATTCGGGGAATGAGCAGAGAAGTAATGGCTGCGATAATGAATGCGGAGTCGGCGGCGGTAAGTAAACTACATGTATAGAACGCTTGTTTTGCTGCGTACACACGCTGGCACTAAATGGCGTTTCTCGCTCGTTTTGCTAGCAATGCGGGTGCATAGAGCCACACGCGAGTTTCCTGCAACCAACTATATTATCTACACTCCCAACTTCCTTTATTTGTTCACGATGTGTCTCGCGAAATCACTTCCATCGCATTGACCAGTAATCCGTTTATGGGTCCGCGTGCACGCATGACGTGCGCTTTCGAAACAGCGATACTTTACGGAGCACCGTCGCATCGCTCTGAGCCCGGGGTGGCGGGCAAATCACGCAGAATAAGTTATGCAAGCAATGCCAACTAGCTCACTGGCGTTCTATTGAGAAAGCTATCGGTAGACAGAGAGAAGAACAAAGAGCGATACACTTCGCCAGTCTTTGCAAACTTTTCGCCACCAAACCAGGCACAACTTTGTCCCTTCGTTCCATTTTGCATGAAGCCAGGCTCATCTCCGAGTTTCAGTGAAGCGGCTAACAAATGATTGCGGCCTCGCGAGAAGTTGCACGCCACGAGGCGTTCTAATATTATGCAGGCGAGGACTAGCTCGTATATGCATGATGCAAGGCGGAGGTGATCCAGGCGCGCGCTCTAAGACGCCCGTCGGCGACCTCTCAAAACAAACCCATTTCCATGTGATTTAATTTGGCACATCCCACGCCAGTGCGCAAAAAAAAAAAAAAAAAAATAGGGACCTTGTGTGAACTACGCGTTAGGGTTAACTGCGGCGTCTCCGCGGACTAGAAACACTAGAAAGTTTATCCACTGCCGCTGCGAAGTGATTGACGCAGGCGGAATAAATGCTGCAGATTGCGTTTGGATCGACCATCAATGTTAGTATGCGGAGGACTCCTGCATCAATTTATAATGTGTAATAACTACGAAGCCCATTTGGGTGGCGGTGTGGATGGACGTTAACTGCCGACTGCACTCTCTCTAGTAGCATTGTTAAATTTATTACAATGATGTTAGTAAAGTCTAGGTTCTTCTCGTTCCACTCCTCTACTTGGGCATCCGAGACGCACCGCCAGAGCCTGTCTACGCAAGTAGAGGATGTACTGCCGCTAATGATAGCGGCGACGGGTTCGCTGGGTGCTTCTCGTAGATTGAATTAGACACAGATGACGAGGAAGAAAAACACTTTCTATTTACAATTATTTACATGAAATTACAAACGCACGTACACATACAAGACGGGACTGGAACGCATAGGGCGACCCTATATCGACATAGTCGATGGTTCATAGCACCGTGCTTTGTCCAGAACGCTTGGTCGGCGCAACGGGGCCACGTTTTCTACCCTTCGGTGCCCCCCGCCCCAAGCATTACCGCCCAATCGCCACCGAGTGGCTATGAGCGTGATCCGTCGGCGCACCAATCACTAATCCTGTACTAGGATCGCCTTGTGAGGGGTGCGCCGGCGTCTCCAGCATTGCGCTTCGTCCAAGAGCCCTTTCCTTCACCACCTTTTACGGCGTTTTTCGCCCTCTCCCTCAAAACAACACGAAAAAAACCACAACTCAGAAACAGGGGAGGGTGACAAATGCATAGCACCCGTACCCCCGCGCAAAGCCACAGCGCCCACCACAATGAGTACAATAAAATCCTAATGAACAGGTAGTACCTGCAAACCAAAGTGATTGCCCTTTGGTGTGACCCCTTCCCTACTCGTACTTATTAGAAAAACCGATAGCGTAGTAGCTGCGGGTCATACGTCAACGAAAGCTGTCAACCGACACTTTAGGCTCTGTTCAGTAAATGCTTGCATGCTCAGAGAAGCTTTTCACGACGGTCTCCGAAACGGGTTGTCAAAGCGGTTATAACGCGAAAGGTGCGTGTGGTGAATAATTGAATAATGAGCACTGCGTTCACGCTTTCTGTGCCCATTACACGCCCGGCACGCGCATATCAGGAGCCAGCGACAGTCACGGACATCTAAGCTTTTGCTGTCAGGGTGACTGCACGCGATGTACGTGACGAGGCACCGATATTCCCTCTCTTCTTTAGGTCAGCTTTGTGTACTCTTGGGTGCTAATGGCGTCGTCATGCACCATCTACGTTTGCTCAGTGCCAGCCGGCTGTACTCGCCCCTCCGCGTGTCTGGTATAATCGGGCAGTGTCATGAGTCCTGCGCCTGCCTCAGCTTGACGCCGTCACCGTGACAGGCATCCGTCGCTGACCATCAATTATCCAATTGTGCTTTGCATGTCAAGCAAATACCATCGGCCACCCACCGCTAGCCGTTTCCTTAAGCGAGACCACGTTGAACAAAAACGCTGATCTTAAGCCCTCCAAGCAGCAAATTAAGAACTATCTAGCGCTTCTAGCAGCAGGTTTACAATGTTCATTTTACATATTTTATTAGTACATTATTTTACTTGTTACTATTAAGCTTGAAATGCTTTTAGCTGCCGTTGTCGGCGACCTTCAAGTGTCCTGCAAGTGTCCTTCAAGTGTCCTTCAAGTGTCTTTGAGCCAAAAGCCGGAGCCGTTATCCGGGCACTAAAACCAGAAAATCCGGGCAACCAGTCAAATGTTAAGAAAATGCGGTCTCTGGCCCCAAACATTTTGTACAGGACCTCAATTACACACGCTAGTTGCTGCCCAAACAAGTTTTAGAAAATATTTCTTTCATGTTTTTTCATAGTGTTTGTCCGTAGTATCACTGAAGATGTACCTTCTAGTACGCTGAAGTTTGATTTGACATTGCCATTAGCGACGTTCAAAAGGCACATACAGGGTACCATACACTTGACCGTCATCTTTTGGTGCTGACACAGGGTTGCCTGTGCTCTTTTCAACACCAGCAGTCTGTGAGCTTCGCGGCGCGGGCTTTGTGCCGCCTCCTTCGAGGCGATGCTGCCGGCCGAACTCTGCCTGGCGGGCAGCGTCCGGCGCGCCCCGAATGGCTGTGTGGTGTGGTGTAGTGGGGTGAGCCCTTGCAAACATGCACTATACCCATTTTAGGATTGTGGCTAGCATCATCTACAACCAATCGGCTTTGCCGGTAGCCATTTCATGCTTACATAGTTACATCGACTCTCACTTACGGGAGAGCCAACATTTTTTTGTTTATCTCTTTATTTACGTTTACTTTTTAGTGTGCTAGCATTCTTAGGATACTTCATGAACTTTACCGGTCTATGTATGCATGCATGCTATGTATGTATGTATGTATGTATGTATGTATGTATGTATGTATGTATGTATGTATGTATGTATGTATGTATGTATGTATGTATGTATGTATGTATGTATGTATGTATGTATGTATTGATGTATGTATGCATGTATGTATGTATAACCGTTTTCCCGCCTACCTGGCACCACGGATAGTTCTGTGGTCGAATGTGTAGCGCATCCGGCTGCTGTGCTGAGGTAACAGGGTTCGAAACCAGCCATCAGACCAACTGTTGTCCCCGAGTGTGTGCCAATGTGTACATACGTGCCGCTCTCCAACGAACATCTTTCACGCCGACAAGGCTCACCACTGTAGATTCCAAACTGGGCATGTACCGCTGTTCGTAGGAACTCTTTGGGGACAACTTGGGTTGCTGCGTATGTACCAGTAGGTGTCTGCCGCTCTTCGTTGAAGGGATTTGACTCCAACTTGGGTAACTTGGTGTGTGCCACTGAGAATGTCCCGCTCTACAACGACGCAATGCGGCATAACTGATCTCACGATGACTGCCGATGGTGATGCGTTTAGCATGCAACCAATAAATGAAAACAACGTATTGATACCGTCAGAACGAGTTAAGTATGAAGTGTGCATTGCGCAGCAGGATTACTCTTTCGCGCTTCGATGATGATGACGAATTATTGGCATCCCCTTTGCCGGGCGGGTGACAGACAGACAGACAGAAGGACTAGAGCACTGCATGGGCCCGGCCCGGGCCCGTTTTTACGTTGGGCTGCCCGCCCGAGCCCGATCAAAAGTTTTATGGTGAGACCCGGGCCCGGCCCGGCCCGGAAATATTCTACGTTACCCGCCCGGCCCGGCCCGCCACCCCTTTACCTTAGGCCCGGTCCGAGCCCGGCGCGAACCCGGCCCGAGACTGAAAAAGACGTGTTTTTCAGAGTCGAGAAGCGCGAGGGTAACTAGCTGCACGTTACATGCACACCACCAGAAAGTCTGAGCCCGGCCCGGGCCCGCGTCAAAAAACCCGAGCCCGGCCCGGGCCCGGGTCAAAAAGCACATGCCGTGCCCGAGCCCGTGAAAAAACTGCCCTACCCGGCCTGGCCCGGCCCGTGGGTGGGCCGGGCCCGGGCTTTCGGGTAAGCCCGAGCCCGTGCAGTGCTCTAAGACAGACAGACAGACAGACAGACAGACAGACAGACAGACAGACAGACAGACAGACAGACAGACAGACAGACAGACAGACAGACAGACAGACAGACAGACAGACAGACAGACAGACAGACAGACAGACAGACAGACAGACAGACAGACAGACAGACAGACAGACAGACAGACAGACAGACAGACAGACAGACAGACAGACAGACAGACAGACAGACAGACAGACAGACAGACAGACAGACAGACAGACAGACAGACAGACAGACAGACAGACAGACAGACAGAAGACAGACAGACAGACAGACAGACAGACAGACAGACAGACAGACAGACAGACAGACAGACAGACAGACAGACAGACAGACAGACAGACAGACAGACAGACAGACAGACAGACAGACAGACAGACAGACAGACAGACAGACAGACAGACAGACAGACAGACAGACAGACAGACAGACAGACAGACAGACAGACAGACAGACAGACAGACAGACAGACAGACAGACAGACAGACAGACAGACAGACAGACAGACAGACAGACAGACAGACAGACAGACAGACAGACAGCAGACAGACAGACGACAGACAGACAGACAGACAGACAGAGCAGAGACAGACAGGACAGACAGAAACAGACAGACAGACAGCCAGACAGACAGACAGACAGACAGCAGACAGCAGACAAGACAGACGACAGACAGACAGACAGACAGACAGACAGACAGACAGACAGACAGACAGACAGACCGTGAACTTTATTTGATCCTGAGGAGTGACAAATCGTAACCTAACTTGCTTGATTTATTCCGATGTACTGTACATGTTTTTCATTCATAGGGACACTAGGCGCCATCCAGCGCCGCCATTGCGAAGCCTGGGGGTGGCCTCCGAAGCGAATGGCGTGCCGGTGCTGATGATGTTGATTTATTGGCATCGCCTTTGAAACGGGGCGGTGACAAGTGACAAAGTCAAAGTCACCTAGCCTGTTTGATTTATTCAGGTATGCTATACATGTTTTCCACCTATAATTCTTGTATGCATTTCATTAATCTTTTTTTTTCTTCATTTCTACCTTAATTGTACCACTACCTATGACTGTAAGAGATCAAATCAGGTCGTATCAATCTCATCCCTCCTTCTTTTCCACCAATACCCGAACCATCTCTTGCTTATCACGACTGCTGAACGGTTCATGCTTCCATCCACTTTAAACCCAAGCGCTGCTGGAAGGTGTACGTTACCTACTGTTCTCACTGGGGAAATCCCTTCACATTCCATTAGGAAGTGCCGAGTGGTCTTCCCTCGTTTTCTTGTGAAGACGTCTGCAGTGACATAGAAAACTCGCTCAATGTTTGTCAAGGTCACCATGATCGGGTCTAGGTTCTTTGTAAAGTGCAGCGCTTCATTGTCGCTAGGGCTATAGGAAAGCGCTCCCGACAGGCCCAGTGAAAAACTTAAAGATCGTAGTAGGTGATTCCCCGGCGTAAACGTCCGAAGTGACCACCGATATCGAGCCACGCACGCGCTGTTTTAGTTTTACGACCAACATCTGGTGGACCTCCTCTCAACGCCCTTCACTCTTAAGCCATTAAAAATTAAGCAATTGTTAGGACAGCAGCAAACGGTCACGTTCCTTGAAATTGCGGCCAAATCTGCAATGTAGTTTAATCTAATGCTGCTTATTATTACAGCCCGAGGAGTACAGTTCTGTTACAATCACAAAAGTAGATGTATATGAACCACGTCATATCAAACCGATATAAACACATAACATTAACCGCCGTGGTGGCCGAGTGGCTGTGGTATTGCGCTGCTAAGCACGAGGTCGCGGGATGAAATACACGCCACGACGGCCTCATTTCGAAGAGGTGGAAATGCAAAAACGCCCTTGTCCCGTGCATTGAGGGCATGTGAAAAGATGCCCTGGTGGTCAAAAGTAATCCGGAGCCCCCACCATGACATGCGTCATAATCAAATCGTGGTTTTACCACGTAAAACCCCTGAATTCAATTCAATCCCATGACTTTAACGGCCAAAAACGTCTGAATATCTCAGAAAAGTGATAAACTGCACTGAGCAAAGAAGCATTGGGTAAATAGTAAAATCAGCGAAAGAATTCTATACTGACCTGTACAGTGACCAGAGCAGCCAAGCTATTTTCATTCAAAGTAGTGATGAACGGACACAGAGACGCCTTGTATAACTAGCGATGAAGTTAGAAGGGCCTTTCAAGACGTGACCAGAGAAAAAGCTGCTGGAGAAGGTGGAATAACAGTCGATAGATTTAATCAAAGATGGAGGAGATATTATGCTTGAAAAGCTTGTGGTCCATTATACGAAATGTCTCACGACTTCAAGTGTATGAGAAAGCTGGAAGAACACCAACATTATACTAATCCATAAGAAGGGTGACGTTAACGAATTGAAGAATTATAAACCCAATAGCTTGCTTTCCGTGAGTATGGCAACAGATACGTCCCTATTCTCCGCGTCCATAATTGCAAGTGCAATCGCGGATGATTCTGCTGTGTTCGCATATTTTGCCCTGACCGATGCAGCTATCACACGCTTATGATTCGTGGCTACCACCGTATACTTGTCCCTGTCCATTTGACTCGCGTCTGTGTAGTACACGTCCGGTTGTCCTCTAAATCTCTGGTGTAAGGTTCTCGATCGGGCCTTCCGGCGCCCTGCATGATATCTCGGACTCATATTTTACGGAATTGGGGACACCATTATGTGCTGCCTGACTTCCTGGGTCATCTGCACTGTCTCTTCTGCACTGATCTGGGGGCGGAGTGAAAAGCCGAGTTTGGTTAATATGGCCCGACCCTGCATTGATGCGCACAGCCGTTCGTTTTTCGCGATGAGGGTGGCCGTCGCATATTCCTCGAAGGCATTGTGGATTCCCAATTTCTCTAAACCTTCTGTACTGGTATTTTCGGGGAGCCCTAGGGCAGCTTTAAATGCCCGCCAAATGATGACTTCAAGCTGTTTGAGATTTCTGATGCTTCAGCAGGACGTTCTGCGCCCGGCAAGGGGTTTCTAAGACAGAATTGTGCTTAGAATTGTGCATTTTTGCTCCTCGATAACTCCGCAGTCTCCTCATGACCTAACGCCCCCTGCCCAGACACTAAAATATTAGTAATAATAAAATAAGAAAAATGAATAAAAACTTGCGGGAGCATAGCTTGGTCCACGACCTCACAAGATGAGGGCAGAACCTGCTGTAGGAAATTTATTTTGTTCTGAGAAAGCGTGGTTATTTTCTTCCTTGTTTCGTTTCTAACTATAGCAAAATGGCAGGTCCATACTACGTTACAATGATTGCAGGTTGTATAAAAAAAAACTTCTCTGCCACCGTCTGCGCGGCATTATTTGCCATGTTTGCCAGCAGAAGGGTTATACCATTCTCGGGTCTTGGGCTCGTGTTCTCGGGAGAATTCTTTCTTGCGTTTCTATGAAAATTAAAGGTTTACGATCTGCAAAGCGGGCAGCGTATACACGAAGCTGCCTGTTATAATATCCCCATGAGGACGGAATGCATTCGAGAGAGATTCTTACGCAAAGTTCACTTTATTTTTGGTACCCAAGAAGAGAAGAAAAGCTGGAAACATTCGGAAGGCTTGGAAGAAAAAAAAACAACGTTACGAAGTTCTTCTCGCGCCGGTACTTCTGCGCCTGCACCAATAGTTTCAATTACATTTAGATACTCTCTAAGCAATGCCTTTGTAGAGATATGAGTTTCAAAAGCGTGCACGCCGTGTCGCATATGTTTAAGGAATACGGGATGTTCACGGATTTGATCTAGGTGCTCGAAGCTAGAGCACGAACTTTTTTTTTATGTATTAAGCCGGGAGCGCGAATTTTCACCGCTTTCTTTCGTAGCGATCCAATGCAACTGGGAAGCCCTGTCTATTCTCCTCACGCGTATCGAAGAAATGCGTTCAGGCAGATGTGTTTCCCAGTGTCTGCAGAAGCGCTGCCTGAAAAAAAAACATTTTATTATGACAGTAAAATGGACGACATGAGCCATGAAATGTGCACGAAGCAACGCAACACCGACCAGTCTTGCGCGCTTGACGCAGGCAAGCAAAGTGTGAATAAATGTTCGGATAAGACGTAGATAGCAGCAGGCGTGCCATTAGAATTAAATTGTATAACGTACTGTTCTGATTAGTTGACCCATTTACTTAAGAATTATTTTAAAACGTTGGAGCAGCTGACTCTGTGCCTCCCGTACTGCTTCAATGAAGCTGTTTGACGTACGCGCGCCATGTCTTAAAAGACACGCTATTTTTTACTCCTTCATCTGAACATGAAATCGTGTCTAATTCTAAATCTCTAGGAAATAATTCACAAGCCAGAGACCAAGCCCAGAAATATTTGCTAATTAAGGCTGTCGCGCATGAAATGCATAGCCTCTAAACCATATTTTCAATGAAATAATGTCATTTTTAGCTACTCAGATAGGTTAAAAATTGCTAGCTAGAGAACACAATGAGTTGGGTAATTACAGGCCAATATCAGTGCTATGATTTTTTCATAAAGTTGCTAAGACAGTCTTACACGCACGCTTTATGAATTTTTATTAGAAAGAAAATATCATCAGAGAACATCAATTTGCATTCCAAAAGAGAAAGTCGACAGAAAGCGCATTATCGTGAGAATCATACAGTATAATGGACAAAAAGGTTATTTACAGCTGAAATGTATTTAGAATTTCAAAGGCATTTGACTCCATCAAACGCAATATTTTGTACCTTAGCTCGAAGCATACGGCTTTAGAATTAAGTCACAGCACCCTGGACAAAACTGAATAAACGAGCTTACTAACCAGTTTTGGGATAAGAAATGTCTTACGAAAGAAGCGTATTCACATAGCTGAATCTGTTCGTAAGATCAGCAAGCTTGCGACGCCCGCCGCTGTAAAGACGAGCGCTGTAGACGAAAAAAAGCATGCATGTAACCGTAACACAGGCGCAAACATCACTAATTGCGCCAATAGAAAGCGCAAGTCAATTCACAAAACATACGCGGCCGTCGCAGCCCTCCCCCCCCCCCCCCTTCCGATGTAAGAACAAATTTTTTCAATTGGTTCATAGCAGTCTTACGAACATAATTATGTCTATCCGCGCCGCTGAAGCTGACACGTGTAAACATTGGAACGGGCTGTTGCAGCTGATTGGCAAGAGGCCACAACTGATAGCCGGGAATGGTGCATGATTATATATTTGCGGCGCGCTCTCATTTGTCATCTCCAAGTGCATTGAGCAGTTGAAGTGCAAATTATATTGGGCATGCGCTGATGTGAAAGGCAGTAATTTTAACGCCGTGCTGCGAACTTCTACCTAATACCACATAGGCTGTGCTTCGCGGAATAGCTTGATTTTCATACTTGGCAGGGCACTCCATTGGGTGGAAGCAAATAGAAGCCTGGTGTTCGTCCCTGAAAACCAACAAGCTTGTCATTTGTGTGTCTTGAGGACTTGTATCATTTTACAGCGAAGCTCTTAAGGGCTCACTCTTCGATATGGTCGCGTCCGGCAATGGAAAAAAAAACTTTTATTGGCCGTATGCTGAATGTGCGAGTGAAAACGCGCGAGGGACGCGGTCTTTCACGGGGAGCGAACGCATGGCGGAGACCAAAATTAACTTATGTGCGAGTGAAAGCGCGCGAGGGCGGGGGACGCGCGCTTTCACGGGGAGCGAACGCACGGCGCAGAGCAAACGCGACTTACCAGTGGAAGGGGAGCGGTGGGGGAGGAGAGCACCGAGGCACCCTAGACTGTGCGTGTGTGGGCCCGCTCTCCCACTGCGGCGCATGCGCGCAGCCCTGCCGGCCTCTGCCGCCTGTGCCTCATGGCGAATTCCATTGGGAGAACAGGAGCACTCAAAAGCACGCTGAAAGTGCTCGTTCCAGAAGCGACGTGTTTCAGTGGTCGAACAGGAGTGGGAGAGCCGTCATCCAGTGGTAGAACAAGAGCAGTTTCGCTGCGCCGAGTGCAGCCGGGAGCAGTCCGGACTGCTCTCGCTTGAAAAGCGGAGTACGGAGGAAGTCACGTGACTTAAACCGTCATTTCCTCCTATTTTCTTTTTATTTTGCTTCAGCCGGCGCGCGCGGCGGTAATGGCGGCAGCCAAGCCAGGCCAAGCGTAGTTGGTGTTTTGGTACCGCTGTTTTTGACGTCGGTGATACGAGCGAGCTTCGCAGCGATTTAGCGACAGATCCTGGCATTTCTAGTCCGCCTTGCTTCTAGTTGGATGCGCGGGGGACAGCGGCAACAAAGCGTCGTCGCCTTGTTGAAGTGCTTGAGACGCTCGACGGTGACAGCAGCAAAAGCTGCTGGAGCTCAACTTCAGATTCAAGTTGCAGTTTCAGATTATCTTCGCAGGCGGACACTTTGTGGGATGCGTCGGCGCTGCACAAAAGTATGTAGTACGTGGCCGCAAACGGTGGCGTGGTTACGCCCGACAGATTACAAGACGATCACGCGTGTTTTGCCGCTCTCCTGCAGAGAATAGTGGGACGTCGGTGCTTTAGTCACATGGTACATTTCTCCTCACACGTCCCCCTCCCACCTGCTCTCCGAATGCTCGCCGTATTCCAGTGGCGGGTCGAGTGTGCCTGCTCTCACTGCGCTGTCGCCCGACTCCGCACTGCGCGGCTCCCTGCTCCTGTTCTCCCAATGGAATTCGCCATCAGACTCTCTCTGGGCTCTCACCCGCCTCTCCCCTAATCGTGTCGACAACGGCGTTTAGCCGTTCCGTCACGTAGCCAGCATTTTGACTGCGGTTGTACAAGCTGACAACGCCACCCACAGTGAGCTGCCACTAGCTGTGGAAGCACCTTTCCCAAGTGACCCCCAGGGCGATTTCCTACACCGCAAGAAGATTCGCCGCCGCACCACACAAGATTTAATTCCACCGTGTGGTTCAAACCTCCCAGGCGGCCTTACATGCCAGGAGGAGGTGGTGTTGCGGAGACTCCGTGTGGGGGTGGCATTTACCCCATCGGTCACCTAGGCCGGCCACAACACCTCCATGGTTCATTTGCGGATACGTGCCCTTATTTCCCAGCCCGAGCGTCCGCGGCAACACTCAAACACCTGTTGTGGACATGCCCTGGTCTAAACCAGGTACGACGGCGCTACCTGCAAACAGTGGGCCTTCATCCTACGCGACCACCGGACTATGATTCATGGCTCTATGGAAGCAACCATCGAGCACTATCGCTGGTCATTGCAGAAACCGGCCTACATTTCTATATTTAATGGTTTATGCCGTTGGGCGAACTTTCGAAAAAAATATACACCATCTTCCTGTAGGGGAACCCTGAGTAGTATGCGAAGAAGCCATGGGGTCGGCTCAAGGTAGTTTTATCAGCTGTATATACTTGGACATGCAGCAGCACCAGCAACGCGCAGAACTGTTGTCGACGCCGTCGGCGTTTTGCCCGCGTTCGCACCGAACGCGCGCCGCGTTAGTGACTGTTGTCGGTGCCTCTGGGGCGCCTACCGTCGCCCCTCTAACCTAAGCTGCTTCGCATTATCGCGCGCGGAGCCGCAGGTGTTGCCATTCGTTGCGCAATCCGGAGAGGAGAGGAGCGTCGGAGACGAGAGGAGGAATGCCGAGAGGAGGAATGCCGAGAGGAGAGGAGATGAGACAAGGAGAGGAGAGGAAGGGCAGGAGGATGAGCATGCGCAGTAGCGGTGTGGACAACACACGGCGGAGGGAGAGAGGGAGTGAGATAGCCCCGCCCCGACCATAAGATGCTTCACATCTAAAAATTTGCCGCGTAAAATGTCGTCGAAAGACATAGTCTCTCCGGCCGTTACATGAGTGCTTTTCCGCGGCCACCCGTTTCCTCCTTTGCGTCCTGGCATGAAGGTTTGTTTGAACAGATCCCCGTCTCAAGCCCTACGACGCTGCTTTATGTTGAATCCGTTCTCCCTGCGTGAGACATGGACGCCATGCAATACATCGAATGAGCTTGTGCAAGGGTTTCCTTCCTCCATGGCAGAGGGCGCTCTTGGCGCGCAGTCGGGGAACGTCGTTCGTCGGTGCGCATGCATATAGCGCAGCTTATAGGGTCTTTAGAGTTACGTATCTATGTATTTTCATTAAAGGAACCAGTATGTTGCGCCTCAAATGCGTAAATTTACTTTGTGATGTTGCACAAGTATGAACAGCTACCAGTAGTAGTGTGGGCTAAGCAAGGCCAACTTTGGCCGGGTGGCTGATGGGTGACAGACAGACAGACAGACAGACCAAATGTTCATACGTAGCGTTAGCAAAATTAAGGTTCTTCCGTAGTATAATAAACACCAGTAAAAAAAAGACAGTGGCTATCGGCTATGCCAGGATTAGCTTAGCAAAGGTTCCTGATTATTCTTAGTTTCCTGTTGTCTAGATTGTCAAGGATTAGCTTGATTGTCATGCTTACTGCTGCTCCAATGACACACACGCGGTATACGTATTATGTGGCACATGTATTCATTCCTCCTACGCTCAACCGCTAATTGCCAGGCAACTACTTCGGGATCCGATGAGTCAAGCTTCTCCGTTATTCTGCGCTGTTGAGCAGCATTTGCGCTCTCCTTCTCCATGGCTATACCACACTGGCAAACGCCAGTCAGAAGCGCAGCGGCTTCAGCGCAGTGTCAGACGGCGACTGCACAGCGAGCGCGCGCCGGCGCCAGTGCGTCTACCACGGCTACGACGTCACTCCTCTGGAATGCGCAGACCGGCGGCGGTGAGTCGCGCGCGGCGGCGGCGGAATGCGCGAGAGGTGCCGGCTCCGGTGGCTCCAGTGCGCAAGCCGTGTGACATCACTGATCCTTGCGCATGCGCAGCACGGCTCTTGATGTGCCGCGCGAAACGGGCTTGGCTAGGCCAGTGTAGGTAACGCTACAAAAGACTGCGGTTGTGTGCGGTCACACAAACAACGCGCACAACTGTTGTCGACGGCGGCGCGTTTTGCCCGCGTTCGCACCGAACGCGCGGCGTTGGTGACTTGTTCATGAAGAAAGTGCCAACCTTAGTCGTATAACCCTTTGGCGGTGTACCGTAGCGACAATAAGGCCATGGTACCTGTGGTCACTAAATAAGTCAAACCACCGGATCATATATATTTCTCATCCTTTAATAGTTCAAATAACCAATTACACCATCACATCTTAATAGTCATAGTTGGAAATACATAACGCTCACCATAGTACAGCTTCGCTGGTTTTCCATCTCCACCACAGTGGAAGGCTGACAGTTATTTTTTAGTTTAAGCTTTCCCTAGCTTATAGGGTTGCGTAATGCGAATAACATTCTTTGCCTACTTTACCGCTGCGAGTCTGTCTATCTATCTATCTATCTATCTATCTATCTATCTATCTATCTATCATCTTACGCAGACCCCGCGGCACAAGTTTTCTTCTTGCTTGGACCCCTAGATATGCACATCCTGGTCATGATGCCATCGTGGTAATTCCATCGTCGGCATTCCAGCTTCATGATCTCATCGTCGTGCCATAGTAATCATGTCTTCTACCCCACCTCCGGTGGCCCAATTTGTCTAATACATAGACCCCTACGTATGGGCCTGTGGTCGTGATGCCGTCATGGTCGTTGCGTCGTCATGATTCCAGCTTTGTCATCCGATTCTCGGCATGCTATCGTCGTCAAGCCATTGTCGTCGTACGGTAGTCGTGCATTCCTCGTCTCACCACCACCTTGATGCCACCGAGGTTGTTCGATCGGCGTCATTCCAGCTTTGTGATCTAACTCTCGTCATGCCGAGCACTGACGTACTTACACCCGAAACCTCAGCGCCATTGCGTGTACCGTGAAAGTCGGACACGCTGACTACTGAGGTATATTACGCAGCAGTCTCGCTTTGGTATTTGCGCGGGATCATGTGCATCGCGCATAGCGTGAGATTGGTAATGTTAGCGCATGTATGTCGTTGCGCAGCAGCTGTGAATATTGTGTGATTTGGACGAAGACAACTTCAGGCGCTTTCCAATGAACTTGTTCCCCGAAAAATGGCCGTGCCGTCTGCGTACTAGGGAAATCGCTAAAGTCTGCTGAATATTTTTAACACGAAAGTGTTTTATGCCGGGGTCCACCAAGACTTCACTGACGTATTTCCGTCACGGAAATACGTCATAGAACATAATACAAAGAAAGAAACCAGAAGAAAAAGTTCCACAAGCATGCAAAATTTGGAAATCGAACCCACGACCTCTCGGTCCGCGACGATAGACCGCCGAGCGTTTAACCCATTGCGCCACAAACGCATTTGCAGAGAGCTACACAGACGCGCCTTATATATCTAAAGCCCAGACCACACGTACGCTTGCAAACGCGCGCGAGCTCGCGTCCGCGCGCCCACGCATGCGCAGACGGTGCGGCACGGCTCGTACGCGTCGAAACGCGGCGCGATCTCGCTGATCAGCTCCTCTCAGTTATCGCGCGCCTGGGCTGCCTCGCGTCGGCGCGCCTGGCTACGCAGCGACGGCGCGGTACATTCAACTCTCAGTTAAGCAGAATTATACCATGCAAGAAAGTGCTTCTTCTTCACTTTTTGGGCTGATCTAACAGCTCCAAAAAGATAAAAATTACGTTTATAAATATCGAAGCATTTTGAAGCACTGCCAACAACGAAATACGAAGTGGCGTCTGCCAAGGTGTAAACAAGTGATGCCAGTGAGCGCGCGCTGTCGCGCGTATTTGTGGATGCAAAACGCCATTCCTCGCTAGGCGCGGCAACCGCAAGGCGCGTAGACGCGAGCTAACGCGCGTCCGCAAGCGTACGTGTGGTCTGGGCTTAACACTCCTCCGTGTACCCGCGCTCTTGCTCGGGGCGGTGCCGCCGCCTACGAGCAGAAAAGAGAAGTACTGCATTATGACACTAACGCGCACCGACAGTGAACGCTTCGGTGGTCTCAGCACTACGACGCCTCGATGCCAGCATTCGAAGGGACGCTGGCATCAAGAAGCACTACCAACGCCACCTAGGTGGCGTTCACCGTACTCAGCACAGCGGAGCGTGGCCTCCGCAATTAGCTCTGAAAATGTTTCTGAAGTTGATCGCGGAGGCTGCAATTACGACGCGCTGTACGCGCTGATTTGACTCGGTGACGATTCAGTTACGTGCTTTGTCTTGCGCGTTGTATTAGTGTGTCAGTTACGTGCTTCGTCTTTCGCGTTGTGCTAGCGTGTGCAGCGTAGTGCAGCTTCCATATGCACGACGGTTGCTCATGGTCATCGACGTTGGTAGTCGTGATGGAGGAGACGTGCCACCAGGCGTCAGCGTGGGTGCATCAACGCCTAAGGGCGCTTTAGCCACAAAACACCAATAGACATTATATATCAATGTGCAATAAACATTACACTACTTCTGTGAAGACACGTTTCACTTTCGTGTTCTATACCGATTCCTATATAAGAGGGATCAACCACATTTTTTGTTTCTTAATGAATGCTGAAATGTAAAAAAGCACAAAAGCATGACACTTACTATGAAACATACCGCGCATCTACGCATAACAGCCAAAATATTATATATATATATATATATATATATATATATATATATATATATACGAGAAGAAAGGGAACCGAGGGCCCAGTTATTATTAATCATGTCATAAGACGACAACAAACAATGATACCAAGGACAACATAGGGGCAATTACTTGTGCTTACTAATTGAATTAAAGAAATTAGAAGTTAATGGAAATGAAAATGGATGAAAAAACCACTGTCCGCAGGTCGGGAACGATCCCACGTCTTCGCATTACGCGTGCGATGCTTTTACCATTGAGCTACCGCGGAGCCGTTTTCGCATCCACTTTATGGGGTATTTATGTTCTTTACAACTACAACTAACCCTGGGAGTGTTAGCTATATATATATATATATATATATATATATATATATATATATATATATATATGTACATTGTGTCCTTGGGAATGCGTCGCGCCTCCGCAGGTTCTTAGCCATCATTGGCCATCAGCACTTCTGAAACTCTGAAAACAGCCACAGTGTCTATCGTTGAATGTAAAATGCAGTGCCTTAATGTTGATACCTTCCTTTCTTGCAGATCGAGAAGTTTTTGCAACGCCAGCTCTTAAACGGTCGACTATAAGTTGAAAGAGCCAATGTATCAAGATGTCATCAATTTATTGCCCTCTGCCATACACCACTGACTTCGGCTGCTTGCGTCGGGTCGATGTAAACAAACCTTAAGGTAAACAATCGCACTGCACACTGCGATCGTTAGGTGGCGAGAGTGGTTCCCCAGGTCGCCACTAGAACTGCAAATCAGCACGCTAACGAAACAAAGTATACACCTTAAATCTCTGGAAGTTCATTTCTTCCTTCCTTCCTTCCTTCCTTCCTTTCTTGTGATCGTTTTTAACTTTCTTTTATATTTCCCGTCCCGCGATGCTTGGCCCGTCGTCGTATACACCGTTAGCGGTGAGGTTATAACCCGAATGTTTCCTGGGCGCGGAAAGGGGCACGAAAACAGCCGCTCGATCTTTCTTACCTGACTGCTGTGAGAAAACTGACACGTGCGAAGCGTTTCGGTTTGCGGGCAGGGAAGCCAAGCGATGCAGCCACAACGACGGAGAAAAACGAGGGAGGAAGTGCGGTTAGGGACTGCCGTGACGCCCTTTTTTCTTCTTCTGTTTAGTCACCAGAAGGCGCGGGTGCACGAACGAGGTAGATAAATCACCCAGTCTCGTGGCGTTTACTTTTGCGCCATCTGATGAGCCTAATTTCACCCCGACTGTTCCGGTGTTTTACAAGTGCACGTTCGCGCGCTCTTGGCGGCCCCTTTATGAGCGAGTGGCGCATTGTTTGCCCCCTAGTAGCGTGTTCGCGTGCAAGCTCTAAAGTGCACGAGGTCGCTGCGTAAGGGCGTCTGCCTAGTGCTCGTGCATCCGCATTCGCTTGTATGATGCGTGATTCTTTCGTCGCCGAGAGCTGTAAAGGTGAAAGAGGCAGCCATTTAGCTAGTTTTTTTATTCATTTTCTCTAGATAGACTCGGGATAGCTGCCTGTGTAGTAAAAAAAATTAAAAAAGACTTTTGCCAATGAGGTTCTTTTGTGGTTTGTTTATCTTCTTTTGCATATGAATGACGGGAATTATTATGCCAAGTGGCTGATAAATCTGCGGTCATAAATAACAATCACGGAATAGCAGTATATCAAGTATCAACTTACCTATTTCAATGCATCTGAGTTTACAATCCGTGTTTCTAAAAAGTGCACCGTACCGAAAGTTTGAGGTGTGTGCCGTGATGAGGGGTTTTTATATAATTACTAAAGTTTCGTTTTGCATCCATAGAGGCGCGTTTTCTTTATTTTCCCGGCGTCCTAGAAGAACTACAATGCAGCATCTATGTTCAATTGGCCAGGACGTGGCGGACATGTCATGAGCGACGTGTATGCAAAAATCTTAAGTGAAAGCGTTATTTACAGCCAGGGATATAATTTATATATATACAATCACTCCACATCATTACACGCGGATATGTTCAACTACGCTCAAGGTAGAATTCACTGGGGCTCCGAGTTTATATTTCAGTGAAAATGTTATGGCTGATGTGCGTGTGAAGTTTAATGGCTCGGTTATTTACAAACTTCCAAGTGAAATATTTATTCCACCGATTGAAAGCGTTACGCAATCTTTATACTTATGCTTTCTCTGCGTTCGTTTAGTTTAGGTTTGTTGTAAATGGGGATTATATCTAACCAGTTAAAAGATGGCAATGTGTACGTTTTATTTACGAGAACTGCTCGAAAAAAGAATGATTTGCTAAAAGTTCCGTTTTTTATTTTTTTATTTAGTAATACTACAGGCCAATACTTTGGACCAAGCAGGAGGGGCATTACAGCAAGCAAAAAGAAAATACAGACAGGTGTACATAATGTTGCATAAAATAACCCAATGCATAAAAAGAAGCGGGGATCACACTTCGACATCACTAAATTTCACAAAAATGCTTTTCCAATGCAGCCATGAAATCGTCTGACTCATGTACACCCATGGGAAGTGAATTCCACTCGCTCCCCGTTCGGGGAAAAAAAAACGTACTTGTAAGCGTTTGTGCTAGCGAAAATTCAGCGCAAGCCAATATTCGTGACTGTGTCGTGTTCTTCTCATAGTAGTCCAACATACAGAAGCGGGTATCGCCATATTATATTTCTCCAGAAAGCGTATTGTGTAGTAGCACAAGGCGATTAATTTTTCTGCTTGTTTTTATTATCCTGTTTTAATATCCGTATTCTGTTTTGTAACATTAATGATTCTGCGAAATAGTACAAATGGCGTGCTTATCATTTTTTTCTTTTTTTTGTTTCTGCAAGGCTAGTAGCCTTTTTGACACTTCTGACCATTCTCGCGGTCGTTGGTGTCGGACATTCACCACCGACAAAAAGCCGCGATTGTTGATTGGGGTTGTGAGGTAGGGTTATTGAAGTAGTTGAACTAAAGAAACCTTTGGCTCAGTCGGGTCAGTCCGATGACGTCAGTCTCTGTGGCGAATTCGCGTATGATGAATCGTCTTAATATGCATAGAAACCTACACCACCACTACGCATGTGCTGGTTAACTGCTCTGTTCTCGCCAGAAATACGCAATGAAACAACAAACGTGACCTATATGTCCTCACTGCATCAAATATACGCCCCCATGTGCATCATTTCTCCAGTAATTTCCAACTTCTTCTTGTATCACTCCTCCCCTCTAGAGGGTACAGCTGCTGCCTCCCCACTTGGGAGTCCGAGACGCACAGCCAGAGACGTGAAGTGAAGAAAGAATAGTGGCGATAGGTTCGCTGGAGGCTTCCTATGGATTTAAAGCAGACGCAGATGAAGCCTGAATACACTTTGTATATACAAGAAATTACTCATAGAAATACCAGATGGAACAGGAACGCATAGGGTGACCATACATCGGCAGAGCCGATGGTGCATAGCACCGCAACTTGAGTCCAGAACGCTTGGTGGGGGCAACGGGGCCACGTTTTCCACCCTTCGGTGCCCCGCCCCAAACATATACAGCCAAATCGCCCCGAATGGCTATGAGAGTGGTCCGCCGGCGCACCAATCACTAATCCTGTACTAGGATGGTCGTGTGAGTGGTCCGCCGGTTATTCCAGCATTGCGCTTCGTCCAAGCGCCCTTTCATTTACCACCTTTTACGGTATTTTTCTTCTGTCCCTCAAAACAACATAAAAAACGCACCAAGGGGGAGGGCTACAAATGCGTAGCAATGTTACTCCCGCTCAAAGCCACAGAGCCCAACACAATGGGCACAACAAAATGCTAATAAACAGGCAGGACCTGCAAGCGAAGGCGATTGAACTATGCTGTGGCCGCTTCCCCTTTGGAAATCCCGATAACGTATAGTAGCTGAGGGCCAAACGTCAATGAAAGCTGTCAATGCGACACTTTAGGCTCACATACCCCTGATGAGTAAATCCTTGCTCAGAAACGGTTTCGATGTCGCTCAATCGGCAACGGTCTCCGAACCGGGTTGCCAAATCGCTTACTATGGGAAAGGTGCGCGCGGTGAATAATGGAGTTCATGCGTTCTGTGCCGATGACACGCCTGGCCCGCGCACATCAGGAGCCAGTGGCCGGCAAGCACCTCTTAGCTTTTGCTGTCAGGATTACCGCATGAGATGCACTTGACCAAGCATCGATATTCACTCTTCTTGAGGGCAGCTGTGTCTACTATTGGGCGCTAATCGCGTGGTCATGCACCCCCCCCCCCCCCCCCACACACACACACGTCTCTTCAGTGTCAACCGGCACTGATCGCCCCTCCGCGTGTAGGGCATATTCGGCAGTGTCATTGAGCCGCGCACCTGCCTCATCTCGGCGCCGTCACCGTGGCAGGCATCCGCCTCTGACCACCAATTGTGTTTCGCTCGTCAAGCAAGGGTCATCGGCCACATACCGCTAACCGTTTCTTTACCCTTTCTTTGCAGCCAGTCCGTTCGGCGACACCTGGATGATGGAAAACGTCGATCCTAAGCTTTCCGAGCAACAATTAAAAAAAATAACTGGCACTTTTCAGCAGCAGGCTTACAGCTCTACCAGAGGACATCGATTATAGAAACGCTCAGCCATTTGCTTAAATGGGCAGTCATCGTCGCTATAGTTCGAGTACATTTTCTTGCGCAGCCTAATCTTTTTGCATGTGATCCATCGTTAAGTTTTATACACAAAAACCATCTGAAGTCGTTGAATAAAAATATTATTATAGGCTTTAATCTCCCGAAACTGCATGATGAAGATGACGTTGATAATTTAATGATATCCCTATTCGAACGGTGAGAAATACTAATCTAGCCTGCTTGATTTAATCAGGTACGCTATACGCGATTTTATACAGCATTTTTGTATACATCTCCTAATGTCTTTTTTCCCCCTTCAAAATCTACCTTGTACCGCTACCTATGACTGTAAGAGATCCCGTCGAGTCAATCTCTTCCCTGCTCCTTTCCACAAAACTGTAAACGTCTCTTGCTTATCATGACTACTGACCGGTTGATGCTTCCGTCCACTTGAAACCCGAGCGCTTCTGGAAGGTGTACTTACGTTAACTACGGTTTTCACTGGGTGAATGCCTTCGCATTCTATTAGGATGTGCTGAGTGGTCTCCGGAGTTTTGCTGCAGCATACACGTGCTTCATCTAGTTCCAAAGATTTCCTCCAGTGTGTTTTTGTGCATAGACAACCTGCGCGAGCCTCAAATAGCAAGGCACTGCCCTTTGCGTTATCGTACATATTTTTCCTCCCAATTTCTTTCTTCTTATTCATGTAAATCTCCATGGTCCTTTCTTGTTTCCATTATTCGTATCCAATTCACTGTCACTGTTTCTCTCCCGTTCTTTCGGATGTCTATCTGTACAGTCACACACCCTGTACTTGG
>NC_051161.1:99991504-100051503 GCF_013339745.2 Dermacentor silvarum | reverse complement strand
TGATTATGAGGCACGCCGTAGTGTGGGACTCCGGAATAATTTCGACCACCTGGGGTTCCTTAACCTGCACCTAAACCCAAGTACACGGGTGCTTTCGCATTTCGCACCCAGATACACAGACGGACCGAAGCTGAGGAAATGGCAGCTGACGTTTTCATGCGACAGCGTTAAGGGCCCCGCGTCGCAGAAATTTAGGCGGCGGCGTCAGCGTCGGTGCGGGCGCGGGCTCGCCGGCGTCGTTGGCGGAAATAATTATCCCGAACAATCCCGACCGCGCAGCCTATCCGCGTGGGTCAAGGCGTTAGTGAACAAAATTGAATATCTCAAAGTGAAATCCGTCAGAACAATTGTAAAGAAAAACCTACAGACGTGCTAGCGTCGGATTGTAATTTGAATATACGAGAAAAAAGCCTGATAAGCAGCTAGGAATCATTGAGTGCTATCGTGTTCCACTCTTAAAGGCGAAGCTTAAGCGTCCTCCAAATTTTTTTATTGCCACTGACACTGAATATGCCTAAATACGAAGGAAACCCATGTCGGGTTCATTTGTACCTTCGTGCTGAAGTCGGGTAGATTAATTTTTTTTTAAAGTTTTTCATGAGCTTTTCTTGACCTTGAGGGCTTTCGCAACGCTGATTTTCCCCTACCTAAATACGGTTAGCAGAAATAGGAGGCGACCGTTTATAAATTATGTTGGGTACCGAAAGTATCTTTAGTACACGTGCGTGTGTGCGTGTATGGCACTTCTAAGAATAGTATTTATTGCAATTCTAGTCAACAAACAAACGCTGTCAGACGAAAACGCTTCCGTCTGCCATTTTTCGTTTTTTCGTGCACTTTGCCTGCACTGTTCATAAATTTTACCACTGCAGCCCTCACTCAATTACTGTTACTCCAATGCTACGAACCATCGATCCAGAGTGCACGAAAAACTGCAATCGATAGATGGATTTCATGTCGAGTGCACAAGCCAATTTTGCGTACAGTTTTCGAAAGAGTCATTTCTCAGCAGCCATCAGCTTATTCTGTATGCTGTCCCGCCTTTTTTTTTTCTTTTGGCTATTCAATATTGCATTGCGCCATCCCTCACGTGTAACTCTCGTGGCCGGCTGGTACTGACGCCATACGCTGGTATCTGGTATACGTATAGTCTCCTTTGCGTGACGCACGCTTGTCATGACGCGCGACGAAAGAGGGACACGCGCTTTAAAGAAACGAGTTCGTTATTGCACTCTTAAAAAAAGCTCATAGTAGTTACTACCTAGTGCCACACCATTTCTAACCTTAGTATAACTGCAGTTTCTTTTTTTTTTCGCTTGGGTTGCCATGGGGCATAACGTCATGATGGAGTTAAATATAAGCATGCAGGCCCGTTTCATAGAGATACTGCAACAGCTACTTATAAAATGCGTTGTCCATAATCCTTCTATCATAGTCTTCTAATTGATCACTCTTAAATTTCACACCTTTGAGAACACTTTATCGAATTTCTTTTGTCCCAGGACACGTCATGACCATGTGCCTGCATCCAATGGAGAGTAACGTTCACACGTGTAGAATTTTGAATTTTGTGTATCTGCTCAATAATACGCAATTTTCGTTACTTGTTTGAGATGCCTAACTGCGCCGAGGCTGTCAGTATAGATGTGGGCTTCGTTGATGTTAGGCAAGTTGGCAACGATTTCAATCGCATCGTGTATAGCCTGCAACTCAAATAATAAGGGGTCTGAAAATTCCGTTGCATAGCAGCGAGCGGCTTGGATCTCAGGGTGCGTCGGACTTGAGAAGGCTATTTGTCCTCCTTTTGAATTAACCGCCACGTCCGTGTATATCACACAGCGTCCTGTAGGTACGGATAATTGCAGTTGCTAACAACAGAGTTCGTAACAATACTAACTAAACCAGGTACCCACAGTTACCTAATGCATCTCAGCTCCAATTCCAAACTCAGTGAACACCAGCTGCCGCAAGTTATCTCGCCTCTGCTGCATATAGCGGACCAGCTTTGGCGTATTCCAGAATAGGTATGATATATATATATATATTATACAGGGTGTCCCAGCCGTCACGAAGCACGATTTAAAAAAAGAGGAAAGGCATTAAACGAACAAAACCTAGTGCGTATTGTTTCCCGTGCAGTGGAGTAGTCGCCAGTAACATTTTCGTTACTGAGATGTAATTAGTTATTTGTAATTAATCATATATCTCGAGAAGTACTGTTCTAATTATCAAAGTGTCAATGAGAAAATTGTAGAGCAACATGAAAAAAAATGTGGTTGATCCCTCTTATATAGGAATCGGTATAGAACACGAAAGTGAAACGTGTCTTCACAGAAGTAGTGTAATGTTTATTGCACATTTATATATAATGTCTATTGGTGTTTTGTGGCTAAAGCGCCCTTAGGCGTTGATGCACCCACGCTGACGCCTGGTGGCACGTCTCCTCCATCACGACTACCAACGTCGATGACCATGAGCAACCGTCGTGCATATGGAAGCTGCACTACGCTGCACACGCTAGCACAACGCGAAAGACGAAGCACGTAACTGACACACTAATACAACGCGCAAGACAAAGCACGTAACTGAATCGTCACCGAGTCAAATCAGCGCGTACAGCGCGTCGTAATTGCAGCCTCCGCGATCAACTTCAGAAACATTTTCAGAGCTAATTGCAGAGGCCACGCTCCGCTGTGCTGAGTACGGTGAACGCCACCTAGTAGTGCTTCTGCGAGAACGCGTTGGTAGTGCTTCTTGATGCCAGCGTCCCTTCGAATGCTGGCATCGAGGCGTCGTAGTGCTGAGACCACCGAAGCGTTCACTGTCGGTGCGCGTTAGTGTCATAATGCAGTACTTCTCTTTTCTGCTCGTAGGCGGCGGCACCGCCCCAAGCAAGAGCGCGGGTACACGGAGGAGTGTTAGATATATAAGGCGCGTCTGTGTAGCTCTCTGCAAATGCGTTTGTGGCGCAATGGGTTAAACGCTCGGCTATCTATCGTCGCGGACCGAGAGGTCGTGGGTTCGATTTCCAAATTTTGCATGTTTGTGGAACTTTTTCTTCTGGTTTCTTTCTTTGTATTATGTTCGTGTATGTTCGTGTGACGTATTTCCGTGACGGAAATACGTCAGTGAAGTCTTGGTGGACCCCGGCATAAAACACTTTCGTGTTAAAAAAACGACACCATCTTCCGGTAGGGGAAACCCTGAGTAGTATGAGAAGCAGCCATGGGGTCGACGCAAGTTCCCATTAGTTTTCAGATCGGCCTGTCACCGCTGCCGTTTCGTGGCAACGGCTCGAGCCCTCTTCTCCGCGGCGCGGTCCACGGCGCTGACACTGGCGTTGACGCCGGCGCTGTCCGTGGCACTCATCGTGGCGTAGCGGGAGGAGAATGAGAGGACGAAGTGAATGATGATGAGTGGGCGAAGCACCGGGGGATCATTCGGGCAAAACGCCGGAAGCGTTCTCCGGAAGCCGGAAGCTGGCTTTCGGAACCGGAAGTGGAACCGGAAGTGGAAGCACAACCGGAAGCAGAAGCCGGAGCTTGGCGTACATATACTATACATATTGCTACGATACGGGAGGACGATTGAAAGTGAAGGAAGACGACGTGAGTTGGGACTGTGACATCATCGGTCCCTAGGCCTCTCGCATCCATCATTTCATTAATAAACGCATCTCACCGTAACAGTATTGGTCGAGGTGCTGGGTAACGAAGAGGAGTCCAGGACGAACGACCACGGAAGCGCAACATCTGAAACTACGCCGAAGCCGCCGCCTGGCCGGACTACCACCGCTTCCAATGGACACGGTTCCTAACGGTGACAACGCGCTGACTTCGTCTGGCGCAACGTGGCAACATCACATGGCGCCACGGACCTTCGCCGGAAAGGTCGGAGAAGACGTTGAAGAGTGGCTGAACCACTACAGTCGGGTGAGTCGATACAACCGTTGGAATTCGGACACCCGGCTGACCAACGTGCCATTGTTTCTAGAAGGCACGGCGCTCGTGTGGTTTGAAAACCACGAAGAAACTCTAGCCACATGGGAAGACTTCGTGGATGAAGTAAAGAGCTGCTTTGGGGACCCATCTTTGAAGAAGAAGCGCTCTGAGCAGACTTTGATGCAGCGTGCTCAAGTGCCAGGCGAGACTTGCACAATTTACATTGAAGAAATCTTGAAACTGTGCAAGTCTGTAGACCCTCGCATGAAAGAAGAAGACAAGGTCGGACATCTTCTGAAAGGGATTGCCGAGGACGTCTACAACTTCCTCATAGGAAAGGACACCTTGGAGTCTGTCGCCGACGTAATCAAACATTGTCGCACGTTTGAGACTCTGAAGGCTAGGCGCATTACACCTAAGTTTGGTAGACTCGCCAACGTCACCACCATTACGAGTGCTGACGTCGGTCCTATACCACCCTGCGATCTCGCGTCAACGATACGACAAATCGTACGCGAAGAACTTGATCGACGTGAAGCTGTCGCTGCGACAAGAGCACGTGTCAGCGATGCCTATTTGCCTTACGACGCAACGTGTACGTCCGTTCATGCCACGGGGTATGACGATGCGCCTCGATCACGAGCACCGGAACGACCAACCTACGACTTACATCGTCGCGATGGCCCGCAGAACGCCTTCAACCAACCACATACCATGGCGTCATCGTGGGACGATCATCACGAATACACGGAGCCTAGTGGAAGGTTTCGTGATGTGCGTGAGGCACCTGTGTGCTTCCAGTGCGGTGTCCGTGGACACGTGGCTCGATTCTGCCCTGAGCGCCGTCGCGGACAACCACGGTTTTACGAGAATCCGCCGGCGTCTCCTCGACGGAACAATCGGCCCGGTAGTGCTCGCTGGACAAGGGACACGTACTTCGGAAACAGTTTCCAGCAGAACTCCCGTGGTGACACGTTCATGGGCAACAACTACCGACAGAACACCCGCAGCGACTCGCCCGCCTCCGTACGAAGCTTGACGCCCCCAACTGCGCTCCGGCGCCGTTCTCCATCGCCTGGTCGCCGTGTCACTTCTCCACCACCGGGAAACTAGGTGGTGCGGCCGATGGAGGTGAGGTCGCCGAACATTTGTCACAACACACACGCATGCCTCCACCAGTTTCGATGATGCAGAACAAGGTTCACGTCCTCGTAGACGGACTTCCGACGATGGCTTTGATAGACACTGGAGCAGCTGTTTCGGTTATGAGTTTAAATTTTAAATCACGGCTAGGACCCAAAGTGATGTTTTGCTGGGACAACTGTGCCACATTCCGTGCAGTGAGTGGGGAGTCGCTGTACCCTGTCGGGATGTGTGTTGCGAGTGTAGCTTTAGGCCACAGAGTGTTCAAGGTGGAATTTGCTGTTCTGGCTAGCTCCACGCACGACGTAATCTTGGGGATCGATTTTCTACGAGAGTGCGGCGCCACTGTAGATTGCGGCGCTGGTGAAATTTTGTTATCCGCTTTTACTGAGGGGTCTCCGCGCTGTCATGGTACCCTCGCCGTCACTGACGATATTTGCTTGCCGCCCCAGTCGATGAAGAGAGTGCCCGTTGATACCCCTGCTTTAGACGCTGGAACGTTTGATGTCCTTGTGGAGCCGGTCCCCCTCAACTGCGTCAAGAAAAATGTGCTCGTGCCGCGTTGCGCAATTTCTATTACCGATGGGCGATCCTCATTATGGGTGCTGAATTGTTCTCGTGAGCCTGTCGTGCTACCCAGTAGAATGCGGCTTGCCCTCTTCGAACAAAATGTGAGCAGTTGTTGTATTGCAGCTTTAAGCAACGAAACAGTAGACCACGTGGCTGTCACTCACCCTACAGAGGACAAGTTTCTGGGTATGGTCAATAAGTCGTTGCCGTCAGAGAAGCGCCGAGCCTTGGTCCACGTCCTGGCCAAGCATGCCGCAGTCTTTGATTTTGCGCAGAGCGAGGAACAATTTAATGTGCCAGAGTCACGTACTCGTCACGTGATTGACACGGGATCCGCTCATCCTATCCGGCAGAAACCGTACCGTGTCTCACCTGCAGAGCGCAAAATCATTGCTCAACAGGTGGAAGAAATGCTCAAGAAGAAGGTCATTCAGGAGTCATGCAGCCCTTGGGCTGCACCTGTGATCCTTGTAAGGAAGAAAGACGGTTCTTGGAGATTCTGTGTGGATTACCGACGTCTCAACTCTATCACCAAAAGGATGTATACCCGCTTCCCAGGATTGATGACGTAATTGACTGCTTGCATTCTGCCTCGTACTTCTCCTCCGTGGATCTAAGGTCCGGTTATTGGCAAATTCCCATGCATTCGGATGACAAGGAGAAAACGGCCTTTGTAACCCCAGATGGTCTGTTTGAATTCAATGTAATGCCGTTTGGCTTGTGTAACGCCCCAGCCACGTTTGAGCGCTTCATGGATACTATTCTGCGTGGACTGAAGTGGGAAATTTGTCTATGTTATCTTGATGACGTTGTAATTTTTGGCCGTACATTTGACGAGCACAATCGCCGTCTTGACATCGTTCTTACATCTCTTGAGAGAGCTTCGCTCACCTTGAATTCTAAGAAGTGTCACTTCGGCAACCGTGAGACTCTGGTTCTTGGTCATCTTGTCGACAAGCACGGCGTTCGGCCTGACCCTCAAAAGGTCGCTGCAGTTAGCAGCTTCAAACAACCGCAGTCACTACGAGAGTTGCGAAGTTTCTTGGGCTTGTGCTCGTACTTCCGTCGCTTCGTGCCTAAATTTGCCGACCTGGCTTACCCCCTGACATGTCTACTCAACAAGGACGTGCCTTTTCAGTGGTCAGCAGAATGCGAGTCATCGTTTAAGCAGCTCAAGTTTGTACTGACTTCAGGGCCCTTACTTCGCCACTATGACCCATCTGCTGCAACCGAACTTCACACCGACGCCAGTGGTATAGGCCTCGGGGCCGTCTTGGTTCAACGGCATGACACCATAGAACATGTGGTTGCCTATGCCAGTCGTTGTTTAAGTAAACCTGAGCGCAACTATACGGTGACGGAGCGAGAATGTCTCGCGGTTGTCTTCGCTGTCCACAAGTTTCGCCCGTATATCTACGGACGCCGATTCTCAATTGTCACCGACCATCACTCGTTATGTTGGCTCACCGGACTACGCGACCCATCCGGCCGTCTTGCTCGTTGGGCCATACGATTACAAGAATATGACTTTGAAGTGTGTTACAAGAGCGGTCGTCGTCACGCTGACGCTGATTGTTTATCAAGGCTTCGCCTTTCGACGACCGAGTGTGACGCAGACCATTTCGATGAATACCTAGCAGTTGTTGACCCTCTATTTCCTGACCTTACCACCTTTCGCACGGAGCAACGCAGCGACACCAGTCTGGCTCCTCTATTTATCTCCGAAGCGAATGGTCAACGCCGTTACGTTGTAAAGGATGGCATTCTTTACAAGCAAAATTATTCTGGCAAGGGTGCCCGTTTGCTTCTAGTCGTGCCGACAAGCTTGCGACGTGATGTGCTCCAAGTAATGCACGATGACCCTACATCTGGACATATGGGATTTTCCAGGACGTTTCAGCGCACACAAGAACGTTTCTTCTGGCCAAAGATGCGCCAAAGTGTAGCAGCGTACGTTGCGAGCTGTGAACTGTGTCAACGCTACAAGCGCCCAACTAGCGGCCCTCCCGGACTTCTGCATCCCATCACGCCCCCTGCTTCACCGTTTGAGGTAGTTGGTGTTGACCTGCTCGGCCCTCTGCCGCGATCAACGACAGGCAACCGGTGGATTATAGTATGCGTCGATCACCTGACACGCTATGCAGAAAGTGCGGCGATTCGTGCAGCAACGGCCGCTGAAGTTTCACACTTCATGCTCTCATTCGTCATTTTACGCCATGGATCCCCTCGTGTTATTATCAGTGATCGTGGCCGGCAATTTGTTGCCGATGTGGTTGAAGAGCTTCTCCGGCTTTCTACGTCTCATTTTCGTCACGCCACCCCGTACCACCCACAGACTAACGGTTTAACTGAACGGACCAACAGAACTCTCATCAACATGCTTGCGATGTATGTTGATTCCGCTCACAAAACTTGGGACACTGTGTTGCCTTTCATAACTTTCGCCTACAATACCGCAAAACACGAGACCACCGGATACAGCCCATTTTATCTCCTATACGTCCGCCAACCGCGTACAGCTCTCGATTCTATCCTTCCGTTCTCCGAAACCGCCGAAACTTCTCTGGCCGAAACACTTTGCCGCGCAGAAGAGGCCCGGCGCATCGCCCGCCTTCGTACTTTTGCCTCCCAAGAACGCTCTAAAACCCGTTATGACGAGCGCCATCAGCACGTATCGTACGAGAAAGGCGATTTGGTGTGGCTATGGACGCCACTTCGGAAGCGCGGCCTATACCAAAAGTTCTTGGCCCGTTACACCGGCCCCTTTGTCGTTATGGCACGTCTCAGTGATGTCACGTACGTGATTTGTCGACTCTTGTCTACTGGCCGCCGCTCAAGCAAGACCAACGTCGTCCATGTCGCCCGTCTTAAACGTTTTCACCACCGGAACTCCAACTGACTCGCCCGGTGGGCATCGTCTGCAAAGGGGGGAATTGCTACGATACGGGAGGACGCTTGAAAGTGAAGGAAGACGACGTGAGTTCGGACTGTGACATCATCGGTCCCTAGGCCTCTCGCATCCATCATTTCCATTAATAAACGCATCTCACCGTAACAATATTATTGACGCAGACCTACACGTGATATCTTACGATGAATGCAGGTTTTCAAGACTAAAGACTAAAACATTCAACGGACTGGTGGCATCTCCTCCAATAACAGTCGGTTGTTGCATTTCAGTCCTGTTATGTGATTTGGTCGGCAACATTTTTGTTACAATTTTCGAAGCTTTCAAGAGATGGGATCTACGTCTGGTTACTCAATGCGGGCTGCTCTACTTTTATTGCTTAACGCATCTCAATTGGCACAGGAATATAGATCGTCTGCGTTGTTTTCTGTATCCTCCCACCCATTTTCCAATTTGTAATAAAATCCTTCATAAATTATCTGCCGTATTAAATAATGTTCATACCATCTCGAAATGGCTTTTAATCCATCTAAATTTTAATCCATCTAAATTTAATGCAACATGGCTCGCTGTTTTATTGACTGTGAAGAAAAGAGCATTGTCATTTTTCTCAGCAGCAAGAACGGAACCACGAGTAATCATAGCAATCTTGATGTAATCCTTATTATCTTTTTGTGCGGTGGTCTCTGAAGTGTTTCTACTCAGCAAAATATATTCAAATATAGTCAGCAAAAAATAATGGTAAAAAAGCCACCGTGTATGCTTCGAGAACGAGCACACACATAGGCCCAGTGTACTTTACAAAGTGAACCTGCATTTATTTTTTTTTGCGACGCTATAATATGTATTGTATATGGAACGTCATGCATTCATCGTTTACATCATTCTTTTCTAAAACTTCCACACAAACCTCAGTTTCGTGAAGCATATGATATGCCTGATAAAAAATAAAGAAGGTGCATGAACGGCAGCACCGGCTATGTTCAGCACTTCGCCAACTTTGCGATGAATAAATCAAATACATCATGCGGCTGTCAAAAAAAAACTAAAACGGGGTCGTCTTGGCAGCACTGCTCCTAGCAAAATGGGGTACTAAGGAACACAGTATATTTATTCTTTAATTCTTTACAATTCTTTACTTTAAAGAACTTTACTTTAATTCTTTACTTTTTAAAGAACGGTGGTGCCTAATAGGTTAAGGTGAAAGCCTTAGTCATGATCATGACTATGACTTCCACCACCATCCTTAAGCGTGTCCTTCACTTTGTACTGACGTCCGGACCCATTTTAGTAATTTAGATAACTTTTTGCTGAGTAATTGTCATTTTTGCTCCGTCACGGTCATGACTATGACTTCGAGCAACAATATTAGCCTTTTCCTTCACCTAGTACCCCATCCGAACCCATTCTATTGGTTTTTGAGTGTCAATATTTTTTCGCTGAGTCATTGTCATTTTTGCTGTGTCATGCTCATGACCATTACTTCTACCAGCATACTTTAGTGTTTCCTTCACTTAGTGCCCACGTCCGAACCGATTCCAGTGGTTTTTGAGTGTTAATCGTTTTCGCTGGGTCATTGTCATGACCTACATGACACGCATGTTATGACATTTATGTCATAACCTATCACTTATGTTCGTGATGTACTCTTGTCATAGTATGCCAATTTTGGTACATAGCAGGTGAACGAAACGACCATGAGAGCACAAAGTCGTAGGCGGCCAGATAGATAGACAGATACTGTCAAAGTAGCAAACATTCGCCAACAAAAGATTCGCATTGAAAACTTAGCAAAAAAGGACTTGCTATAGGTAGGCGACTCCAACCGCAACCAAGAGGTGTGGGGCTACAATCACAGTACGCTACATGGAAGGCAGCTCCTACAAACCGCAAATGATGCCCCACCTAACGCTACTGAATCAGATAGAAACTCCCACTCGTATTGCCTATAATTGGAAAGATATACGAACCCAGACCTGACTAGGGGCCGGACAGCTAAGGAAGGGGAGTGGAAAAACACTGGGGAAATGCAGTTTTGCTCGCGCTTGCTGATTCCGTGAAAGATTCTCTCTTGCGAGGACATCAGTGCCCAATACTGCGCCTGACACCGTAGTTGCTTATACCGCGGTGGAGCTGTTGTCGGTATAGTGCGCTTTGTAAAAATTTAATTGTGAATGATTTCTGTAATACCTGAATGCTGTCACTTAGGAACATACATTTTTCAGCACGAGCCATCATGAATGGTCTACTGGGAGCAAACGTCCTTGTGTGGGTCGCCGCTGCTATAGGTATCCTTCAATTATCAAATGCTTTGACTTTTCACCTTCAAAGAAATTTAGCATTCCGGCACTTTAATAAGTTTTGTGACGAAAGCGTAAAGCACACAATTATTTCCTACAGCCACACGATCGTAAAGAAGCATCACAAAATATATGTCAGTAATTGATATCGAGCTTCTAGAGGGTAGACAATGTGGCGGACGTGTACAAGTCGTTAATAAGCGTAGCACATCAAGAACGAACTACGATGTTTTCTATGGCGCGCTTGAGAATTTTTTCGTATGAAATATGCATTAATTTGGAAAGAATATCTGCAGTGGCTACTTCTTCCGCTGTTACATGAGGACTGCTGCAGAAAATACAGAAATCTTGTTATTTTCTTTAAATGATGTCTTTTTAAACATTGGGAACTCAGGGCTTGAATGTCCAAAACTGTGGTTGCAATAGTGCATGCAAACGTCTATGATAAATTACCAGCCGCCTACCGGAATAGAGTCACCTTAAAAACCTCGTTAGACAGAATGAGGTCTATACAATAAGATTCATCATCTTAATATATAAAAAGATTTTTTTTTATTTTTGCTTTCCAGCTGTGCTCATCATGCTTCCCAATGAAGCTGCTGCTCTTGGAGGCGGGGTTGGAGGAACTGGAGGAATTGGCTTTCGCAAGAAGTGAAGCACTGCTCTGATCATGCCAGCAGAGAAAAACTGATGAACCACTCTGCTTTTAATAAAATGTCGAAATAGAGACATTATCCTGTTCTGCACCTATAGAGTAATGAAAAGCGCAGCTTAATCAAGTATTGTTTTACAAATACATGAAGCTTATATAGCTTTTCAGAAAACTTCGACACATTTAAAGTAGACGGAAATATTACATTAGAGCGAATATTGCCAATTATTCCAATTCGAGAGCAGTGAGTTTTCTGCGAAGCTTCTGGGTGGTATCGTAGTGGTTAAAATGACACAAGTTGGACGTGGATTCCTCCGCCCAGTTTCATGAAAGGATTAACCAAAGTGCCAACAACTTCCACATTCGATGTGCTTGGCAAAGTACATCGTGTTTCTTTTTATACATTTTATATAATGCTGTGTACCTTAAGAAGCAGAAATTAGGGTATCTTTTTGTATTAAATCAAAACGTGGTTAAAGTTAGGTTAGCCTATATTCAAGGTAAAAAAAAATAAGCATGAACCATCTCACTCCCTTTCCTTTGCATGTTTGACAAGTTTTGTTTTCAGTTTTTTTTTTTCTTGCAGTATACATCTAAATGTAATGTTCGTGCTATAATTACGTTTACCTGGTCGTATCCTAGGGGCAGCTCAGTACCACGGGCACTCTGTGCGTTTTATATGAATAAACGCAAAACGACAGCCAACGAGATACATGCACCTGCCGATTTAACAATAAGCCCACGTGTGCGAAACGAGTGGCCGAAGGTAAAAATCAGCGTCGAAGCACTCCGTACAGATGGTTAACCAGTGAAGCTGAATCTATGAGGCCCCGGTGTTTATGACTGGGATAATCCTCACGATTCATTAATGTATTTTGTAATTATTGGTTACATGTTTGTGTTTCTTAATGAGGTAACGCACACGTTCGGCTGCGACGGCGAGAAAGGCGTCAGTGATGGTATGCCTGCTGTCCGCCGTTATCGCTTGAATTCGATGACGCCTCGAGTTTGGTCCGCGGCGTGGTTCCCCTGCCATTCGCCTGCCATTGCTGCTTGCCATTGTTTGAAATTAAATTGCTTCATAATAGTTCTGTCTGCTACGGTAAAAAAAATGAATGGTTCATACCCCCTCAAACAATGACTCATACGATCGTAAACACGGTCTCCCCATTACGACGACCGGATGTCTGTGTAAAAATTTATTGAAAATAAATAATTAAAAGAAGGCACGCTGGTTGTGGCACCTATTCCAGTGCTCTGCTGGCACGAGCGGCTCGCTGGGTTTTGTACAGAAGAGCCGACTGGCTCTCCCGACCCTCGTCCGTAAGCCATGCCTGCCACTGCCTATTCCTCATGAGTGGATGTTTGAGTACTATTGGGCTGTCTATGTGCGGAGGTCTCTTGGGACACTCCCATGTGATATATTTTAGTGTGGGTATGTCTGTGCACATCGGGCACTCGTCGATGTTAGTCAGTCAGTGTGTTTATTTTCACCAAACAGAAACATCGGTGAAAAAGGGGATACGGCGAAAAAATTGCGGATACTGCAGCTTGGCCAAGCACGCGTACATCCTGTAGGCGCAATTGCATGGTTAATATACATGCAAAAAGCGAATAATTTTACAAACAATAATAAAAGTGACAGGTAAACATACAAGGGAAAACAAATAATTATTATACACTAGTTTAAAAATAATAATAGCACAAGTAACACCATGTTCGCACATAATAAAGCAAGAGAAGACAAATGACATCGTAGTTCTATGCTTAGTAAAAACATCATGATAAACATCAATAGAATTTAAAGAATGCGCAGTTACAAAAACAAATAATTACATTGGTGGGGTTTAGTGTTTTGATTTCAATATCTTGCTGTTCATATGCGTTAAGAGTGCTTGGTAATGTGTGGCTAAGCCTTTGCGTTCCGTAAATAGTGCGCGAGAATGGAGTTTTCCAGGGGGTTTATACCGAGGGAAGTAAATGCTTTGAGTATGTTCCAGATTTGCAAGTGTAAGAAATATGTCAAACTTCCCGCGATTTGCACTAATGTAGGATTTTAGCAGCCTACATTTTTATATATTCGTTCGCCATAACAATTTTATGCTCCACAAGAAGATGTCTGGTGTGTTCTAGGTATGGTATGTTCTCTATTGCCCTAATAGCTCTTTTCTGAAGTATTGTTAGCTTATTCAAATTTGTTAATGTAGTGTTTCCCCATATTAAAGCACAGTAGCTCAAGTGATCATGGAAGAGATCTTGATAAATAAGAAGCTTTAGGGTAAGATGCAAACGACATCGACAACAACTTAAAGCACCAACCACGCGTTTCAGCTTTAAGCTAATATGATCTATTTGCTCATTCAAGGATACATGTTCATTAAAAATTATTCCAAGCGTCCTGATTTCATTACTGCAATTATGTATGGGCCTAGGGTAATATGGTTAGGTAATTGTAGGGATGTTCCCAGAACAGACCCTAGAATGCTGCCTTATGGCACCCCGGTTTCAATTGGTTGTGTGCGCGATTTAAAGCCATTTATTTCAACATACTTATTCAGTCGTACTCTGATACGACTGAATAAGTTTGAGTGAGATTCCTCTAAATCCATAGCATTTTAATTTATTTCATAATAATTCATGAATTACGCGATCAAAGGCCTTACTGAAGTCTAAATATAATGCAAGTGTCATAAGCCTCTTTTCGATAGGCGATCAATAGGCGGTGATATTAACCTCGTGGGGTGTATTCTGTGAATGTGGTGCAGGTTTGGGTATGTATTCGTCTGATTACGAAACCAGTCCTTCTCCTGTTGGCTGTTCAAAGATGAATTAGGATGTCCAAAACCTCTCCGCTGCTGCCTTAGCTGTGAAAGGGTGCCACGAGAATTCGGTGGAAGGTCGTCGCTGGGCCCTGCCGTTGCTCGGACGTTTAATCCTCGAGCAGTACGGTCTGCCCTTGCGTTCCCTGCCAGTCCCTCGTGTGCCGGACAACATATGATAGTGTGGTGTCCTTCTAGTCGATTGCCCAAAATTTGTATTATAGACTGGGGTGCCGTCCGATTTAAAAACATGCGGCAAGCTGCTTGTCGGTCGGATAATATGACAGCCGAATTGGTTTGGCGCTGGGCGTCCTGAATGGGCATGGCGATGGCTGCAGCCTCTGCCACACATGCTGAGGAGGTTTTGAAGGATGCCGTTGTAACGTTGTTCTGACACGTAGCGACTACGGTGAACGTGTCGGAGCAGTTTCAACTTGCATCCTTGTAATACACTCCCGGTCCCATGCCGAAACGTTTGTGAAGAGTCTTTGCCCTTGCTCTGCGGTGTCCGGGATGGCACTTGGGTATGCATGTTCTTGGGCATTGGGGCCACCGCGATGTGCGATCAAACATTGCGGTCTATCTGTGCCGTTTGGCTTTATCTGTGACGCTTGGCGTTACGGGATTGCTGTGTTACAATCTGTTACATGGCCACTGTGGAAATGCAAGTATTGGGGCTGATCAGTTTTTTTTTTGTAGACTGATGTAATAAGCTTTTTGGTGTGCACACACACTAACATCCAGAAAAATGAGTACGGAAGCTCAATGTGTACGGAAGAATGACATGGTTGGATGGACAGCATTAAACTGCGAAATGAGCCTTAACAACTCTTCTTCGCCGTGAGAACAGAGTAGAAAAATGTCGTCGATGAACCTTTTGTAATAATAAAAATATTCTTACGTAATATGACGTCAAACGGAATGTATATATATATATATATATATATATATATATATATATATATTGTCACAGACAAAACCACAAAAGACTTCGGTCGAAGCTACATATCGTTTATGAAGCTGTCCTTACACCTTCGTCATTGTCTTCTTAGGGTAGCAATCCAACATGCCTAGCATGCTGCACCGAATAGCACCAAGCGGCTGTCATTTGTGTCAAAGTCAAGGCATTACCCCCTCCCTAGAAGCATCGTCTCGATGCGGAACATGTATGCACTTGAGACTGGCACAGGGATACCGTTAAGGAAGACGTAGATGGTGAGAGAGGTGTAGAGCTTAGCGGTCAGCGAGAGTAGTACAGTTTCAACCTAGAGACGTGAACGACATCGGACAGGCGTGGGCGTCGGGGACGGCGAGTGGTGAGTTCTCCTTCAGGAATCACTTCGATTGTGACGTCGCCGAGTCGTTGAACGATCCTATAAGGTCCGAAGTAGCGGCGCAATGGTTTCTCCGACAGACCACGCTGGCGAATTGGTGTCGTCATCCATACTTTGTCAACGGGTTGATAAGTGACGTTTCCGTGACGAAGATTGTATCCGTCGGCGTCTTTGTTACTTTTTGCAGTCTTTTGAATGAGTGTATTTCTATTATTTAACTACTGCAACGAACTTTAGGCTTGCTTAACACCGGCAGGCTGACGCATTAAGATGAAAGAATCAGTTTTGTTTTACAAGAAGCAAACTCTGCTTCTTGTGAAGGGCCTTTGAACCCTAGTCAGACGTCAGACACGTCGTTTGACATGGCTGGCAGTGCTACCGCTTCCAAATGCACCTGAGCGTAACTGATTTGAAGAAGGACCAACGAATTAATTATCTGCGTAATAGCTACTTGCTTCAGTAAAATTCGCCATGTCCTCAGGTTTTGTTATTTACACATATCCAATGTAGATCTCTGCAATGAGGTGAGAAATCTAGTTGCAAAATTACACGCAATACCTAATGCACATTGCTGGTTTTACCACAATCCCCAAGGGTCATTTTCCCTCGACTTAATTGAACAAACTGTTCACGTGACACTGCACACCAGTGCACAACACCGCAACTGCACCCACTACACCGGGCTGGAAAAATTGATTCCAGCATGGTGCAGTTGTGTGTAAACTAATCAGGAAGGGTGCCACAAACTTATCAAGAATAGCTATTAAATGTTGCCCCTGGTTCGGCTGTGCAAATTCAATCAAAAGCTTACTAGAAGGCGTAAGGCAGTGAGAAAAAGTTGTTTCCTGTCTTGCGAAAACACATTGTTTACTTACAAAAAGGTACGTTGTCGTGTACATATGCCCAATAAAGTATTGTAACTTAAGCTATGAAGCCAGCTTTCATTTTCATTTACTTACTTTGCACTTGGAGCATGCAACGCACAACTCAAAATTATTTTTTTTTCATTTCTGTGTGCAACCAATGCACTGTATCTATTCCAGGTGCCTATGGTACAAATGATGTCCCATAAGATGGGTGCTACACGTGAACCAATGGAAATGCCATTTTTCTGCAAGAAAATGCCATGCTCAAAAGAAACAAAGGTGCGGTTGAGGTAAGCTTCCAAGAGGGAAACAAAATTAGATGCCGACATCTCCATTTGTGACACAAACCCAGCTTCGCCACTTTCATCTATGCACTGCATGACCGCTTTTATCTTATGTGACATCTTTTTGTCTTACTTTGACCACGCAGTACAATGTGTTTTTACTTCATTTCATCCCAATGTTCCTAATGTTTTTAGATACGTTGACGATTTTTTAGTTGTTATTGACAATAGGTGCCCTGTGCCATGCCATGAAATGGTTGAGCAGATTTTAGAAGTTTTTAAACCAAATGCAAAGGGACTTACATTTACTAATGAGCTTCCGAAGGACAGTACGTTGCCGTTTTTAGACCTTAACCTAACACTTCTGAGTGATCACGTTTGCTGTGAGTACATACCTCGAGGCAAAAAAGACTGTGAAGCGTGGAATCGCCTTACTTTGCCTAGAATCGATGATGATGATATATGTTGTTTTCTGGCGCAAGGGCCAGCTATGGCCAAAGAGCACCAAGACGTGGTGTACTGAGTGAGCAATGGTATGATCAATGACAGTGGGTAGGTGTAGGGTGGCTGTAAACGGGCCTAAAATATGCGCACTAAAGGTGCGTAAAATACAAAATTAATAAGATCATGACAATGATGTGATAGGGCGCAATGAATATGGTATAAAAAAGCTGTGAGCGATACAAGGCACTACTGCCTCACAGAGACCCTTAGAAGCAAGAGCCTGGAGGAGAGTGCATTTCAAAATGCTGTCGCAGCACCGTCCTCTGAAGAGGACCCTGCTACGAATCTCTCGGGCGAAGAACTTGCAAAATGTCGATGTCGGTTAAAAAGGCTATAACTGATGCGTGCTGAAATACCGGGTCAGTATGTAAAAACATCGCTGGGTGAAGGGGTATATTCTCTCTATAGGCTTGAACGAAGTGTTTCTTTCAGGTTCTATCAGTGGACACTGTACTAGGATGTGAAGTACAGTAAGTACCTCCCCACATCTAGTACAGGTCGGGGGTTCGCCTCCAGACAACAAGTAATTGTGCGTGCCATAAGTGTGTCCTATTCTGAGCCTACAGAATAGGACATCATTTCTTCTAGATTTCGTGGTCGATGGCCAGTTCCCTAAGCGAGGCTTAATTAAATGAAGTTTGTTTAGACTCTGGGCGTCCCACAAACGTTGCCAGTGGGCTCGAAGTCTCTTGCGTAGATATGGCTTCATATCGGGAACAGGGACGCGCATGGATGTGTTTCCAGCTTTTGCGTCGATGGATGTGGCAATCTGGTCTGCCAGTACATTTCCCTCAATGTCTCGGTTTCCTGGCACCCAGCACACCACAACATGTTGCACGGACGCATAAATATTACATATTAATGAATAAAGCGATACTATTACGGGATTTTTGTGCCTTTTAAGAGATTTTAAAGCTTTTACTACGCTCAGCGAGTCTCTGTAGATAATTGTTTTTGGTATTCTCGATTCTTTGATATGTTTAAGAGCCGACAGTATTGCATAAGCCTCTGCTGTGAAAATGCTCGTTTGGGGGTGCAGGGTGTCGGCATCTGAAAATGATGGGCCAACCGCTGCATAAGAGACGCCGGCATGAGACTTTGATGCATCGGTGTAAAATTCCGGACAGGAGTATTTATGCTGCAGTTCGAGGAAATGCATTCGAATGTGTGCAACCGGGGCGTGCTTCGTAACATGTAAAAAGGACAAATCACAGTCTACAATCTGCCACTGCCACGGTGAGACCTGTATAGTGGGTGTCATTAGACGATGTTCAAAGAGTGGGACATCCATTTCCTCAGCCAGACTTCTCACACGCAACGAGAAGGGCTCTCTTACTGCAGGTCGGTTATGAAAGAGGTGGGAGCTGGACAAATCATTTACGGTGGAATATGAGGAATGTTCTTTGTTTGCATTCACTCTAAGGAAATACATGAAAGCTGTGTAGGTCCTCTGCAAGTGGAGGGACCACTCATTGGATTCTTTCTACGCAAAGGCTTTCTACAGGGCTTGTCCTAAAGGCACCTGTAGACAAGCGAATACCTAGATGGTGGATGGGGTCCAGCATCTTCAACGCGGTTGGGGTGGCTGACTGATAAATTATGGCCCCGTAGTCTAGGCGTGTTCGTATGAGGCTTTTATACAAATTTAACTAACACTTTCTGTCACTACCCCATGTAGTGCGTGACAACACTTTTAAAATATTCATTGTTTTCATGCACTTGTTTTTTAGATGTTTTAGGTGTGGTATGAATGTTAGCTTTGTGTCACGAATAATGCCTAAGAATTTATGTTCCGTTTTTACAGGTAGACGCTGTCCTTGCAGGTCAATGTCGGGGTCGGGGTACAGTCCTCTCTTTCTAGAAAAAAGAACGCAGGTGCTCTTTTGTGGATTTAAGAAGAATCCATTCTCGTCTGCCCATTTAGCCACTTTGTTTTGTTCAGACCAAGTTGAACCTGCCGCTCACAGATTGCAAGGTTGCATGATTTAAATCCAATCTGTATATCATCGACGTACGTTGAATAAAACATATTACGTGGGATGCCTAGACGCAAGGAATTCATTTTTATAATGAAGAGAGTGCAACTCAGCACCCCACCCTGTGGCACTCCAGTTTCCTGCACAAAAGGTCGTGATAATGCATTGCCAACTCGAACACGGAATGTGCGATTCACCAGATAACTTTCAATGACATTTAACATATTACCACGTACACCAAAGTGGGAGAGATCTCTCAGTATTCCAAACCACCATGTGGTGTCGTAGGCCTTTTCCATGTCTAGGAATACAGATAAAAAGAATTGTTTGTGAACAAAAGCTTCACGTATCTGTGCCTCAATACGTATCAAATGGTCAATGGTGGATCGACCCTCGCGAAAACCGCACTGGTATGGGTCAAGCAGCTTGTTTGATTCTAGGAAATGTATCAGACGACGGTTTATCATTTTCTCGAAAGCTTTGCAGAGGCAGCTTGTTAGAGCTATGGGCCGGTAACTGGATACGGACGATGGATCCTTGCCCTGCTTCAGGATAGGGATCACTATGGCCTCTTTCCAGGCAGAGGGGATCTCGCCGGAGGTCCATATAGAGTTATAGAGACAGAGAAGGGTTTTCTTAGTTTCAGAGGCTAGGTTTTTCAACATGTCATATAGTATACGGTCAGGGCCTGGGGCAGATTGGTTGCAACAGGTGAGTGATGCATGCAGCTCTGCTAGGGAGAAAGGTAGGTTATATGGCTCGTTTCCGGTGCTCTTTCGGTCCAGTTTTTGTTTTTCTATTGCTGATTTGTATCTTTTAAACGCTGGAGAATAGTGTGATGAACTGGAAACATGTTCAAAATGTGCACCCAGATGGTTCGCTTGGTCCTCCAGGCTGTCTCCCTGTCTGTCTACCAGGAGAGGCGGATGTGTTTGTCGTCCTCTTACTCTATTCACCCTGTTCCAAACCTTGGCCTCATCCGTGTACGAGTTGATACTTGATAAAAATGTTTGCCAGCTGTCTCTCCTGGCTTGTCTACGTGTTCTCCTACCTTGGGACTTGATTTTCTTGAAACTGACAAGGTTTTCAGCATTAGGATAATCGCGAAGCTGCCTCCATGCTTTGTTCTGCTGCCTACGTGCGTTCCGGCATTGTTCATTCCACCACGGAACACGGCGTTTGCTAGAAAGTCCACTTGTTTGGGGAATACACTTAGAAGCTGCATCAATTATGAAATTAGTCAAATACTCGATGGCACCGTCAATTCCGAGCGATGAAATGTCTGCCCACGAGAGCTTACTGGTAAGTGTTTGGAATTTATCCCAGTCCGCTGCATTGACCTTCCACCGGGGAGCATGTGGTGGAGATTCGTATTGTCTTGGTGCTCTCAGCAGTATTGGGAAATGGTCGCTCCCGTAAGGGTTTTTTATAACTTCCCATTCAAGTTCAGGGAATATGGATGAAGAAGCTATGCTGAGATCTATAGAGGAAAATGTTTTGTTTGCAAGACAATAATATGTAGGTTCTTTTTTGTTAAGCAGACAAGCACCGGATGAGAAAAGAAAATCTTGAATTAGACGGCCTCGCGCATCGATGCGAGCGTCGCCCCACAGACTGTTGTGTGCATTGAGATCGCCAAGAACAAGATAGGGCTCTGGCAATTCGTCTATCAAGGACAGAAATTCGTGTTTGTGTAAGCGGTAATGTGGGGGTATGTATACCGAGCAAATGGTGATGAGTTTGTTAAGGAGAACCAGTCGAACTGCCACTGCTTCAAGGGGCGTTTGCAGCTGCAAACGTTGACATGCTATGCTATCGTGAATCACAAATGCAACACCGCCTGATGATGCGAGACCATCATCGCGATCTTTACGAAACGTAACATACTGTCGAAGAAAGTTTGTATGTGCCGATTTTAAATGAGTTTCCTGTACACACAGCACTTTTGGATTGTGTTTGTGGAGAAGTTCTTGCACATTATCGAGGTTCCTAAGAAGGCCTCTGATGTTCCATTGTATAATTTGTGTGGCCATACTGAAAGTAAATGGGTGCTGTGTGTACTAAAAACAAAAAGGAAGTGTTGCATTAGATTACAGAGCCCTTTCCAGGCCCTGTAACGCGGGATTTGTCTTTTCTGAAGCGGTCGAGGGAACCTCGCCGCTCCTTAGGCGCTTGGTGCGCCGTCGGGGTGGGTGTGGTGTCCATTTCCTCTTGTGAGGCGCCGGACACGCGCTCTTGCGAGCGAGAAGTTTCACGCGAAAGTCTCGCCGCGAAGGACGAGACATTTGCGCCCACCAGCCCGGATGTCGATGGGGCTGCCTTTGGGCCTGAGCTGCGCCGGCTGTTGCCAGCACCAGCAGGGGCCGGTGAGGGTGAGGCAGCCTTGACTGCACCCACCGTGGTAGCTGCTGGCGGGCCTTCGGGTTCGCTACGCGAAGCGCAGGCTGCCACCGAGGACTGTTGTGGTGCCGGCAACCCTAGGGTAACCGGGCCTGTTCGCTGGTTGGGTGGAGTAGACTTACCTCCTTCCACCCTGGGGGCAGGAGCCACAAGCGACAGCTCGCTGCGCGCGGGCTGGGCAGGTGGCAGTAGCCGCTGCGACGCTGCCCCTTGACGCGCCGCATCAGCATATGTGGTAGTGTGGAATGGTGAGCACCTTTTGCGTGCTTCCCTGAACGATATGTTTTCACGGACTTTCAGTGTTAGGATTTCTTTTTCTTTTTTCCAGCTTGGACAGGAGCGGGAGTATGCTGGATGGTCACCATCGCAATTAACGCAGTGAGCTGTGGCCTCACAATTTGTGAGGCCACAGCTCACACTTAGCACCTTGTGTTCCACACTTAGCACCTTGTGTTCCACACTTAGCACAGGTGAGTCGACCACGGCAGCTCTGCGAGCCATGGCCAAATCTTTGGCATTGGTAGCATCGCCTAGGATTTGGGATGTATGGTCTTACGGATGTCTTTGTGTACCCTGTTTCAATGCTTTGGGGCAAAACGCTCAATTCAAAGGTAAGTATCAGGTGTTTCGTGCGAATTTCTTTATTGTCCCGTCTCATAACAATGCGCTGCACATTCGTGACATTTTGCTCCTTCCATCCTTCCAACAGTTCGGTTTCAGATAGGTTGATGAGGTCTGCTTCAGATACTACCCCCCGTACTGTGTTCATTGATCGATGCGGTGAAACGGAAACTGGGACATCACCAAAAGTAACAAGCTTGCCGAGTCTGTTGTATTGCTCCTTATCCCGTAGCTCAAGCAGAAGATCGCCGCTTGGCATTTTGGTGACTTTGTAGCCAGGAACTAGCGTGTTGGTCAAGCTTTTTGCAACTACAAATGGGGATATGGTTCTTGCTAGTTTTTCGGTTCTTTCACTATGTACTACTTGGAATCGGGGGAAAATGTCTTTTGGTCTGGTGAACAAGTTCAGAATCTCCTCGGTGCGTCCTCTCTTCTGAGGGAGACGATCAAGAAGTCGGGTAAAAGCGGTTGTTCCCATAGCAGTTTGGTGTATTTCGGCAGCAATGGCAGCCACCCACCACGGAGTCCAACAAGGGGACGCTGCAGCACTTAACGTGTAAGGCTGCAGGCGCCAGCCGTACATTGCCGCTATAACCTTATATATAAACCCAAGGGAGGGCACCTACACAAGGTTAAGCCAAGCCGCCTATAGAAATTGAGGAAGTAACAGAAGAGAAGAGATGACAGGACAGTGAAGACAGAAAAATAGAGCAGAGAAAGATCGGAGAGGGGGACAGGAAAAGGCGACCACCGATTTCCCCCGGGTGGGTCAGTCCGGGGGTGCCGTCTACGTGAAGCGGAGGCCAAAGAGGCATGTTGCCTCCGCCGAGGGGCCATGAAGGTCCGAACACCCGGCATCGGCTCAACCCCCAGGATCCTCTTTTCCCCGGACACGGCTAAGCCGCGCACGGCTACACGCGGGAGGGGCCAACCCCCATGTGCTCGGGCCCATGGTGTCGCAACACACCAAACGCCTGCTGACGCAGACGCCCCTGCGGGGATTGCCTAGAATCGGTTCTGTGCAAGTCATGTGTACAAATGAAGCAGGCGACTTTTCGCAATCAGCTTGAGAGACTGTTAAGGGCTGGCTAACCTCAGTCTGTCTTAAAATCTGTGATTGAGTCCCTGCTGAAAAAGTTGAAAGCCTCCACTGCCAATGTGAAGGCGCACTCGAAGGAAAGGAAGCGTGTTAAGCCAGAGGTGGTCCCATATGTTCACCGTTTGAGCCATAACCTCAAGAAGGTGGCTACCAGATATGGTATTCCCGTTGTTTTTTCATCTCCCAACAAGTTGGTTCAGTTATGCCTTCGTATCACACGCGATGGGCCACGGGGCTGCCAGAATCACCACATGAACCCTGTCAGAAGCTGTATTGAAGGGGAGGTCTGTGAAATACCCCTAGACTGCGGTTGATCCTACATTGGACAAACGGGACGTTGCATTAATGATAGACTGAGGGAGCATGCTAATAGTATTGGTAAGTGTGACAATGCGCATCTTCCTGCGCACTGTAAGGCCTGTCATTGTGAGCTTCGCTTTAAGCAAGTGTCGATTCTGGGCAAAAGTGGCGACAAAACTTCGACGGAGTTGTTGGAACCTTTCTTTATTAAAAAGAAAGGGTCTGATTGTGTTAGTGACACATCCATCACATAGTATTCCGCAGAAATGTGCTTTCATGAATAAATGTTATCATGACCATGTAGTTCCGTGTCATACCTTGGCTCTCTGCGCACGCACGGAAGTTAACTTTCTTTCTGTATGCTCTGACGCTGTCAATAAACAGTTGGTAGTTTGGCGCTTCACTGTCTCTTCTCTTCTGTCCCCTTTTCACAAAATGCATTTCGCGCCACAGACAAGTTCACCTAGGAAATTTAAGAACTATAGACCTATTGGCTTGCTTTGAGTACCGTATAAAATGTTCACCAAGATAATTTCCAATAGAATGGGGGCAACACTTGACTTCAATCAACCAAGAGCACAGGCTGGCTTCAGGAGGGCATATTCTGTGATGGATAACATCCATGTCATCAATCAGGTAATTGAGGAACCTGTGGAGTACAATCAACCTCTCTATAAGGTTTTCATAGATTATCAAAAAAATTCTCATTCATTAGAGGTACCAGCAGTCATAGAGACATTGCTTAATCAAGGAGTGGAGGAGCCATACCTGAAAATCTTGGCAATTATCTACAAAATTCCACAGCTACCTTGATTCTCCAGAAAAAAAGTGGAAAGTTACTTATCAAAAAAGGGATCAGGCAGTGAGACACAACCTCTCCAACGATATTCACTGCATGCTTAGAAGAAGTATTCAAGTTCTTAGACTGGGAAGGCTTAGGAGTGAGGATCATGGCGAATATCTGAGCAACCTTCGGTTTGCAGATGCCATTGTCCTATTCAGCAACAATGGGGATGAAAGCAGGAAATGATTGACGATCTTACCCGAGAAAGCGTAAGAGTGCTTTGAAGTTTATTATGCAAAAGACAATGTTCAATAGCCTGGGAAGGGAACAAGAATTCAGGATCGCCACTAAAATTGTTAAGAGTATATTATTGCTTTTTTTTCGGCTATTAGCTGTCTTTTCTCGTTTTTCTTTGAGATTTGATCATTCTTGAAAACAATTTGCAGTTCAAGAAAATCTAACTCTACGATACTGTTGCCTTTATTCAGCTGTTATTGATCACAGAATGAAGGACCCCTAAAACCGTAAATGTATTGCTTGTACAATGTATACTGTGACGAATCAAATAAAGCAAGCAATCGATCAATATTCGTGGAAGGGGAAAGCATTCTTTTTTAGTGCTTTTGTAGCAACCTAAAAGCCTTAACGACAGAAAATTACCAAGGCCTAATGTGCTGAGTTCCCTCGGAAAAACCGCTGGCAAACTTTGTAGGGTTGAAGTAAGACTTTAGAGCAATACTATAATTTCGCAACTCGTGCATTATTTTATTTGCACACTCTATTGCACGATCAATGGCTTTGTCATCGAAAAACTAGATGCCTGACATCATCCACGGTGAATGCTCGTTCACTTCCTTCTCTTTCCGATTCCATCAGGTCCTCCGACGAAGCCTCCAAGAGCAGCAGCTTCGTTGGGTTCCATGATGATCAGAGCTGAAAATACAGATTATTATTAGATGACAACTTTACTTTGAAACATGCATGTTAGTGTTGCAAGAGATTTCGACGTTCGGTAACTGTCCCGATATAATTCTGATTTCTGATAGGATATTTAACCATGACAAAATTATTAGTATCAAAGGAAAAGCTGGTGCATTACAAGTCGGTTTCGATCAGTGCCTAAGAGCGATGTTTTCTGTAACTGGAATCTGAAATGGTCTGACGACAATGAAGCCTTTATGGCGCCCTAAGCACGCCAAACAGCATGTCTAGTATAATCAGTTCTTTTCTGCTTCAGCTGTCGAAATTACATATCCTTTTAAATATGAGATCACTTGCTTAAATGTGTCACCGTTATGACAAAGAAGCGACAGGCTGAAAGTAAAGAGAATTTTCGCTTTAGCAAGGAGAGAAAGATTGTAGAAGTCTATTGATAATGGCGCTGAAGCGGAATGAAAGGAGAGAAGGCAGAAGCACAGAATGTACCGTGTTATTTGAATTGAGAACTACACCCTCTGGTATTCTGCTTCCTAAGGCACCCACAATGTAACATTTTTTGGCACTATCTCAACGTGAGCCAAGGCTACAAACCCCACAGGCTGCTTTTGTTGCCCGTTGTCGTCACACAATGTAATGGTTCGAAAGCCAGTTGAGCCATTGATCTTTATAAACAAATCAAGGCCTCCTGTCCGTTAATAGATAAATAATATTTCGCTCACGCAGTTAACAAATACAAGTAGTTGTTTAAAGATAAAAGTTTTCTTTCGTTATTTTTTGTCTCTAATGCTATGCGAAATACCCAGTAAAGAGATAATAATACAGAAGACAAAAGATCACTCGGGATTCACTAATCTTTCGGTTTAGTTCTGGGGCCTTCTTAGCTTTTACAACTCAGGATTGTTATGATATCAATTCTATTCGTTCAGGTTATATTGATTTAGTGTATGCACGTAAACATAAAAGGTCATCGCTCCTGGCGCAAACAATACTTCTCCGAATATCATAATCAAAAAGCCCTCATTAAAGTATCACACAATTTGATAAGTTATGGTTACCTATGGCCACCGCAATAGCCGCAAGAAGGTCCATTCCCAAGACAGAGTTCATGTTGACAGGCACTGCAGAAAAATAGATGAAGTCAGAGATCCCTGAGGCATCCAAATAACGCCGCCTCAGAGCGATACATTTTAGCAGATATTAGCGATTAGATATATTTTACCTTAGTTGCTCTTATTAAACTGATAACTCAAAGCTGCACATATGAGCTACGAAGTGAGTCTTTTTCTAGGCCAACCTTCTGGCAGCTCTATCAGTTTTTACAATCGTGGTCGATTCGCTTTTTGGCACCGCATTTCCAATAATCCACTTTTATCACACAACTTACGTGATTCCTTCATAAACAACTTGACACAACCATAAATTACACAGCGATCTAACTTATCGGTAGGTCGTAGTGAAATACTGAAGCTGTAGTAAACGTATTAGCTTTCAAAGCTGGAAATGAAGTTAGAAAATGTGCACAGTTTGCTCAATGTTAAGCTCCAGCAATAGCTTGTAGCATGTTCAGCTAGGCATATTAACACATCCAACAGCGTGCCAATACCCCAAACGCGTCCTTCGCTATACATGTAAGATGCGGCAGAGCTAAGCAGCGGCTTCGATGATTCGTGACCACCTTTGATTATTTCTGCCACCGACATTTTTTTGTTCGCTTTGTACAGCCGTGCCGAAATGGAGTGGCCCCCTTTCTTCTAAAGTTATTCTTTTAAAACTGTGTGTGCCCTAACCTGCTCGGCAGCTTACACTTGCTATTGTCTAGCGTACGTTTCTTTTTTTTTAAAATTTTCTATTCCTTCTACATCGACATCGATAGCAAGCAAAGTTTGTCACGCAGTTGAAAACGCGTGGATAAGTGGATTTTACTGCAATTTCCGTATAACGGAGGTGTAAACGCGAAAATGAGCCCCAGAAACACGCTGAACTTTTGCAGCAAGAGTGAAGATAATCTATACCGATGGTATGCTTGGATAACTGGGAGCGTTCATACCAGGCTGTCAAGCCAGAAACGATAAAAATACCGGAAACCGGCAAAAACGTTACTTTGGCTGCAACTGAAATTGAACCAACCGGGGACGATTATTTAACTCCGCAGCGAAATCGAAAGACAACAAAAAATAAGAGCTTTCGGTTAAGATTGCCACCTTTGCCGAGCTTTTCATTCTACTTTGTCTCCGCTTGTGGTTCAACTGTGCGGCCCTGATTCGTAAGTACACACTATTTTACCATGATTTTGAATGTAGCGGCACCATCAGCACGGTTTTGGATGTATCACGCAGGTGCGCAGACTAAATGTTTGGTTAAGGCAATAATACCTGGATCGCATCGGACTCCGGGGACTCGACAGTCTGATACAGTGAAGCACGTATAATTTTGCTTGTCCCCAGTATGGCTGTCAACGGCAGGCACTCATCTCGTCGTGAGTGCCAATTAACGGTAAAAGAAATGTTACTGCGTCCTTGGCCGTACATTTCGTCACCCTGATTAAGATAAATTGTGAGCACGGAAATATTTTCTCATGCCAACATGCGCGAAAGACGTTGGCAGCTTCTTCTGCCTGAGCTCCTGCTTCCGTTGATTTGTCCGAACATTTGTAGACGTTGCACGCCCTCTTACTCCAGAAAGACGCTGCCTTGATTGGAGCCCACTATTATCAACGAAACAAGCCATCAAGGCTCTCTTAGGATATTTAGTTAACACGGGCTGTTATACGTCTGGGATCAACACCAACTAACCCGGTCGCATACCTTACTATAGTTGACGCAGGCCTCGATACAAGGCTATGACCGGTGCCTTTGAACACGAACCCGTATATAATCACATCCTGCTTTCAGCCTGTCCGCATGATTACTCGCCAGTCCGCTTTTCGCCTTCTCTTCTGTTTCCGCCTGAACAGAGTAGCAGACCAGATGACCTCTCTGCATTTCCTTAACATATTGTCATCTCTATCTCGTTCTCTTGTTCAGGCTTCACTTCACAAATATTTCAGCACTGGTGCAGGATCTGCCTAATACATTTGAGACTAGGTTCGACCTGAAGAACAAAACCCTAAACCTTTGAGTATAGCTTTTGCAGCTACTTCAAGTAATTGCACTAAACGAATTTGCACTGTTGCATATTTCCATTTTTTGGGTCCTGAGTTGAACATGATCTTAAGCATTTCCTGTAAACCGAAACGAAAAGTTGAACAAAAAGATTTCGTGCGACATTCCGGTACATATAGACGCTAGGACATGTACATATTGTATGCTTGCTTATGTAGAAGCTAATCTGCCAAGCTATAACCTACACATTTCCTAGGAACAGCGCATGAGGAAGTCTATCAGCAGGACTTTAAGAAAGAGAAAAAAAAAACCTTCGTTTAAAATGATTCTAAGTATAAGACTTACAGATTGACTCCAACCAAATAAGGAAATTTACTAGCCCGACGTTTCGGAACCAATTCGGCTCCTTCTTCAGGGGGTATTCTTCGGAGGTGGCGGTGTGCCGCTTTTAAAAGGTCCGTCGTAACAAAGGAGAGGAAGGGGGAGAGAGCGTAAGGTGCGGAGACACTTGGCAGGGCACCTGTTCTAGACAGACAAAATAGGTGGTGGGGGTGGGGGGCTTTGGCGTCGCTGGTCGGCTGGGTTGACCGATGCTGGGCGCCCCTTAGTCGCGGGAATGCGCTGACGAGGGGCAGAAGGGGGGGGGGGGGGGAAGAGTTGTTTTGGTGTTGCTGACCTAGAGCGGGGGGTCCTTTCTTCCCTTCGTCGCGTCTGCAAGGCCATGAACATACAAAGAGGGAAGAATGCCCTTCACGCGGTTTCTATTACCCGCCGTGTTCTAAATGTGCCAAGACTCGAGTGGTAGCCTTTTTCGCCAGTTTGGTAGCCTTTTTCGCCAGCCTTTCTCGCCAACGATTCCCAAATCGTTGGCGAGAGCATTACAAGGAAATCTTCTCATTGCACCGCCACGGTTCAAATTAAGGGTTGACAGAGCAAGCGACAAAGGTTTTATCCCTCGGCCATTCTGCCAGTGCTTCACCAGTGCAGAACAGTTGAATGGAGAACGGGACCGTGCCGGCAGCTACCACGAACGTATAACGCCCGCTCAAACTCGGTGTACTGGATGAAGCGGGCGTCCGAAGCCTTGTTCCTGTTCTAATCTGTCGCCTTACCACTTAAAGATACAATGTACATTAAATTTTATTCTTCAATGTTGAATGAGAATCAACTAGCTCATCTGCTTCGTATTCATGAGTTTTCTTATAGCACACGGCCTTTCATCTTGAATTCTATAAGGATAGCGTGAGGCCTAATAACTATGTAACTGAAATATAAGTTTCAGAACACCGGCACGAAAATATGGTAGTAACAAGCAAAAGGGGGTTCTTTAGTAGAGACCTATGACTTTCTTTGAATAGGTAAGAGGCGGACAAAAGGGCAATATTTCCACATTGTAAAGAAAAATTACGGAGGATGTTCGTCACACGTTCGTTGGCTGTCGTGCTGCGCGATGAGGAAAAAGACGCAATTAAAGGAGTCGAACGACTGATGAAAACCCAAACTACAATATAACAAAAGCCGAATTACACTCGGACAGAACGTTAAGGCACATGACACACATAATACGCTAAAAGAATTAAGGTTGCTATGAGTACGAGAAACACAGTTCGAAACAGCTCACAGTAGGTGGACAGGAGACGACAGGTTGCCGGAGTGAGCGGCGATGACGTGACGACGTCGGACATGCCTCGATGTTGCATGGTGAGGAGATTGTTTTTGATTAACCGGGGGACGACCGCTCAGCAGTCAGCGTGCACCCGAGCCGCCGTGCACGCTGCAGGAATGGTCAGCACGCGAGCCACAGTGCTCGGCGCATATGCGGCCATTAGCCAGGCCACGAACGATGCTCCGCGGAACAGTTGATTAAGGAGACGCCTTGCCCGCGATCCGCAATGCTCTCGATAAGTGGTAGCACAGCAGGCCAAGCCACGCTCCGAGCTGCAGTATTCGTGCTGGCGAACGCCTTGGCGTTCCATAACGCCTTAGCGGGCGGCAGCTCCATAACGCCTTGGCGGGCGGCAGCTCCATAGACGGCCGCGTTCCTTCGAGCCTTGATTGTCGGCGTTCGACATGTCGGCCTGCTATCATCCGTCTTCCGCTGACTAGGCAAGTGTCTCACCACGAAGCATTTCGCCACGTGTTGGCCATAAGTGGCCCAATCGTGGCACGATGCATCTTCGAAATACCACTGGGCCACCGTTGATTTGGCGGGATCACTCAAATGCGTGGTCCACTCGCGATAGAACGCATGCGGCTTCAGTGCGGCTTCAGTCGGTCGACATGAACAGTTTCGCTTCCGCGACGTCGTTGGTCCGTAGATGACTGAACAGGCTCAACGACGTAGTTGACTGGGAACGTCTGTCGTAGAACCCGGTAAGGGCTGTCATACTTGAAGCTGAACTTTGTGGAAAGGCCGGGAGTAGACGAGGGAACGCGGAGCCATACCAGCGTTCCAGGAGAATATGATGGCAAAGATAAGCCTGCGTCTCGACTATGTTTCTGGCTGGCCTGGTTTTGCGCGGTAAGTGAGCGTGCCATCTGATGACCTTCTTCGGCATAGGTGGCAGCTTCGGATAGAGCCGTAGATTGCGAAGCGTCGGGGCCATACAAAAGAATCGTGTCCATAAACGAGGAAGGTTCGCGACCATAAAGAAGAAAGAAAGGAGAGAATCCTTTGGTAGACTGAGTGGCGCTATTGTAGGCATACGTAACAAAGGGAAGGATGCGGTCCCAGTTAGTGTGGCCAGCGGAAACTATATAGCGAGCATGACGCCGAGAGTGCGATTGAAGCGTTCAGTCATACCATTGGTTTGTGGATGATAGGCGCTCGAAGGTCTATGGACAACGTTGCATTCGCGGAGCAGGGCTTCTACAGCCTCGGAGAGGAATAACGACCACGGTCACTCAGTACCTCGCGAGGCGCACCTTGTCGAAGAACAAGGTTGCTAAGGATGAACAAGCTGACTTCACGTGCTGTGGCCGCCGGAAGCGTTGAAGTTTCAGCGTAGCGCGTGAGGTGGTCAACGGCGACGATAACCCAGCGGTTGACATCTGGGGTGTACTTAGAGGGCCGTACAAGCCAATGCCGATACGGTCGAAAGGACGGGAGGGACAAGGCAATGGTTGAAATATTTGAAATATCTAACGGTGCAAATGCCGAGAGCAGCTAGCTCTCGGCATTTGCACCGTTAGTAGTACTACATAATCTCAGACATTAACTAGCTTCTTTGAGAATATGCACTTAAAAAACCCACAGTGCTAACAAAACTGTTTTACGATCTTTACGGAAAGTATCCATGGGAGTGTTAGTCCTTTATAGTTTAATAATAAGTTGGTTTCCGACTTTAAGGTTATGCTGTAAATTTGGAAGTACTAGTTTTGGAAAGGTAGTTCATAAACTGTGCTAGCAATCATTACACACTCAGCTTGTTACTCCTGATGCAGTGAAAGAGGTGCCTTATATTTATAACACAGTGCTTTGCTTAAATTGATGAGTTTACGGAGTAGTTTGATGAACGAAGTTTAGCAAATGCATGTACTAACCATCATTTCTACGCAGGCCGAGCCACCCCGATAGCAGCTCATGTAGACTCTATCGCCAAATAGGAATTATTGTACGAAACTCGATGGTTTGGGCTTAGGGTCGACGTGTATCGGCACCTGACATCTTTCTTACATAATATCGCGTCCGAGGTTGCTGAGCCCACAAGTAGGTCGTGGCAAGGGTACATAAGTGTGTGTCATCTCAGAAATTCGCCTAGATGGCGCTACAGCTTTGCGACACGAAACGGAAAGACGAACGGAGAGCAATACATTGAGTACGTCATTGCCTATGGAGTCATTGCCGACGAATGCTACGCATTAAAATGTTACGGTGACTGAAGGAAAGATGCAGCGCATAAATAATTATAATGCTCCGAATACAACCTGGGGACAGAATCATTTGCCTAATTGAAACGTATGTAAACACAAACTGGGCACAACGTCAAAAAAGCGAAAAAAGTGCCTAAAACGCGCTCTAAAAGCACAAGGAAGACTGAAGGCAATTGTTATTGCCGCGGGTCGGATAAAGCGCAAAATCGACACAACGCTAGTGGCTAGTGGCTAGTACCTAGTACGCTTATTCGAAAAAGTAATGACTTGTAAAATGCGTTTGAAAAGGGTTTTCTTACAAATCCGAATCATTTAATCTCAGCACAAACATATACTAGAGTGTTTCCAGGTGGCCAATGAACACGCGGGTCATCTCTTTGGCATAGACGACTTGCTTTATTTTGCAACTTTGCACATGTGTAAGCATGGGCCCCCTTCGTGTGGGTGCGCTCAGGTATTGGGATTATTCGTATTATTTAACGCGTTTGCCACAGGCCCTTGCCATAGGCCGTGAAACCTCAAAAGTGAGCCCATCATATACTCAATGCTAAACAAGAGTCATTCTGTATACAATAGCCTTAACCAGCCTTTAAGCTTCGACTGAAAACACCACACAATGATCAAGAAGTAAGGAACCAAAAAGTTCTTGTTTAACTAAACGTATTTATCGTACGCCTTCTCGTGAATGTAATTCGAAATAGAAAGCAATTTTACTGTTATTGCAATGCCTCCTCTTTCAATAAGCAGGCCACGCCTCTGTTCTTCAAAATTATTTGTGTCTCCATACAGTGCCCACTTTTCTGATTGGATTGTAAGTGGAACCTGTCAAGTGGAAATACTTCCTGTCACAAGGACCGCACTTTGTTCTAAAATATTGGATGTCACTTCACTTATTTGCTCCTAAATAGAAATACCCCGCTGGATAGAAGTAGTATATAACCGCCAGAGCTACTTACTCTTTTGTATCCCAACCTTTTATTGAGAATGAAGCCTTCAGCATCAAATACTAGTGATTAAAGCATGTCCTATTCCAGAGATTCACTTAGAGCGCAGAACCGAAAGAACAAACTGCTCTTGAGCGACAGACTATACTCATACAGGAAAGAGATTAACTGGGCTTTTTGGCTTGTGAGTACACAAGACAGCAGGCCTTTCCGTCGACGTTAGTCACCAAATGGCAGTCGTATTACTTTAAACTCAGTGGTTTTCTTCATTGTATATGAGAATATGTGAAACGGATTTCAATTTCATTTATGATAACATAGAAATTAAACTCCAAACAATATCATATTTTATAATTTCTTATAGTTTCCAATTCACACTGATACGATGCAAATGGGAACCACATTGAATCGACTGTCCGTATCAGAGATAACACTTCTGTCGGTCGAAGGGCATTGAGCCGATTATAAAGACTATGCCTTATTTTTCCACTTTTGCGTTGAACCCCAAATACGAGTGTGTTGCTATGTTTCAAAGAAAGGTATCTTCAAGTGCTCTTCAAAGCTGTTACTAGCCTGGGTGGCGCACTGGATATGTCGTCACACAACTAAGCCCTAGGGCTCGGTGTCAAATTCACGTGGCGGTAGCCACGTTTTTATGTGCGTTACATGTAAAAGGCGCCCGTGTACCAATAATCGGGTGCAGGTATCGTGCAAATGGCCAAATTATTCGTGAGTGCTTTACTGCGACGTCATTTGAGTTCCACTCGTGGTTTTGACACATAAAACTGCGAGCCTGTGCCAAAATACACTCTTGTACCCAGCGTTGAGGCAAGCATCTGGTATAATGCCTTGACAGGCACAAAAAAGTCACAGGCCTGCGCGGCACGCGCAGCACAATCACAGCGTAAGCTGGTGGAGCGGCTCAAAGGTAGCTCCAATTTCGGCACCACGCACAGCAGGGTATTCGCGAAAAAGTCTCTTCGCCTCGTTTTGCTGAGAACGATCTGAGCTGCCCGCCCAGCTTCGACGGCGAGCTGCGGCTTGTAATGCTTTCTGCACAGCATTCTGCGGAGCCCCATCAAGCCTGGTTGTAGCCGCGCACAGTATCTCTACGATTCGCTTCTTCAGCAGTGATTCGCAACTTGCGAGGAGACGCCACAACGTGTACCGAAAAGGTATCCAGAATACGTGGTGCATATCTCACATCGCTTGACCCGTGGCACGGTACATTGTTGTTGTTGATTATGATCATGATAGTCATTGTAATGAAGAAGAAGAACAGAAAGCAAGCAGTAGAGGGGCGTTATCATCGATGTAGAACGCGAACTCAGACCACGAGCTGTTGGCACCGAGACCGTCGTTCCCTTGGAGCTGCATTGGTTTTTCGCCTGTCGCTTTCTGTTAATAAATCCCCTTATCAGTCATGATTGTGTACTGTAATCTTCAAAACGGGCTGGTGACAAATAGCCACCTAGCCAGCTTGAGTGAACGAGGTCCAGTTACAACTTACATGGAACTTACATGTCGAGCACGCTGCATTTGTAGGCGGCATACCTAGATGGCGCCGCCATACTGGCGGAGGCTCGGGTCTTCTGCGCCTGCGCGCCTGCCTAGGGCGCGCTTATAGGGCATTTTTCCGCTTCCTTTCCGCTTCCTTATAGTATCCGACTTCCGCGCAGCGGGCCTGGGTTTGATCCCGGCTGGGACCGAGTACTGTTTTTTTGCATTTCCGGTGATAGCGGTTACGATCACCTGCAGTGGCGGCGGATACCATGGTGAACCGAAATGGCTATTGGAATGAGCCCCTAACTGCTTACGCTGTAAAAAAATTACTGCGACGATAACAATGCTTCCTAATGCAAATTTTTTGCGCAGCTCTATTCAGGTTTTCGTTTCACGATATACTGAGGCATCACAACGAACTCCGGACCGACTGGCACAGTTGCGACGCCCGGCGCTATACTACGTTGGCCGGCCACATAGTTGCCATTTCCTGGAAACTGCAGCTTACGTAACCGTAATCTTTACCAGGAAAAGCTTCCGGCGATGGCTCAAAGAGAAGGCGAGCTTTCTGGTTCGTTAATTTTTTTCCCTATTCGGCAGGCACCGGCGCGCCTACAGAGATGGCGAGCTTTCTAGATCATTTTATTGCGATAGCAATTATATGGACACTTCAACCGGAATTCTGCCGTCGGCGTCGCCGTCGCCGTGAGGTTCCGTATAGATTCCAAGAGCGATAAAATCGTCGCCGCGCGCCGTATGCGCGAGCGAAAGCGCGCGGGGGACGCGCGCTATCAAGGAGGCGAACGCACGGCGGATAGCGAACGCGACCGTCCCACGAAAGGCCGTTGGGGTATGGGAGGGAGGGAGGCGGGGCGGCGCTTTGCTCCGGCGCCAAAGGCGTATCTTACCACTCAATCTCCCACGCGACAGCAAGAAACGGGAAGAGGGGGGGAGGGGGGGCTGCTTTTCTTCTGCCAACAACTTCTCTGCCCGGCGGTCGCCCGCACCGTCTCTTATCTCCACACGGCTCTGACCTATGTATGGGCAGTGCATTTGCGGCTCAGTTTCCTTTGAAGCGATAGACCGCGTGAACTTGCGCTTGCTGCCAGTGTTTTGACAGTCGTTGGCTGCGGTCATTCAGTGTGATCTATTCATGTTTGCTTGTGCGCCTGACACCACGATTGTTAATTCAGTGAGTAAGCCAATGTGTCCAAGTTTATGCAGCCGATAAAACTACTAGTCCCTACTCCGAATAGCGCTCTACTAATTGCTATCGCAATCGATGCTTCGCATTTCGGGTGAAACTGCGACATTTTTTTAAAGCGTAAGCTGTTATGGGCTCATTCCCATAGCCGTTTCGGTTCGCGATGGTGCCGCCGCCAACGGTGTATGCCGCCGTAACCGCTATCGCCGTAAATGCGAAAAAATTACGCCACTCCCGCCGGCTTCGAGCCCACGCCCGCTCCGTGGGAACAAGACACTCGACCACTGAGCCACACAAGCGCTTGCTAACGGGCAGCGAAAAAATGGCCTAAAACGCACCCAAGCGCGCAGGCGCAGATGACCCGAGCCTCCGCCAGTATGGTGGCGCCATCTAGGTAAGGCGCCTGCGAACGTAGCGTGCGCAGGCGCAGACGACGAGATGCGATTCAGAAGAGGCGCGTAATCAACGCGATCCCTAGCTGCCCGAGCTGCCGAGCCTCCGCCAGTATGGTGGCGCCATCTAGTTAAGGTGCCTGCAAACGCAGCGTGCCCCACATCTAAGTAGCCGTAAGGCTTGATCGGGCTCAGCAGACTGCTGTGCAGAGAGCATTACAAGCCGCAGCTCGCCGTCCACGCCGGGCGAACAGTTCAGATAACTCTTGTCAGGAGGAGGCGAACAGACTGCCGCGAAGCCCCTGTTGTGCGTGGTGCCCAAATCGGAGCTACGCTTGAGCCGCCCCACCAGCTTACGCTGTGACTTTGCTGCGTGTGCAGTGCAGGCCTGTGACTTATTTCTTGCCCCCCCCCCCCCCCCTTTCGCTGGCGCCGCCGCTAGCGCGGAGGCGTACGCGGCTCGCTCCTCTGGCGCCATTTCGTAGCGGTCGTCGCAAGTCGTGCGCGGCACTACGCTTTTCTTATCACGCTGCGCTGCACGTTCGATTTTATATATCGCTTTCCTCGTTCGCTCTGTTACGCCGAGGGAAAACGTCGTCGCCGGCATTTGCCGCAGGTAAGGCGCATAAGAGCTGCTCTTTAAAAGAAAAGTAGAGCATGCGCAATGCCATGATTCCCCACGTTGTGCTTACGTCGTCAGAAGGCGCAAGAATACAGTTTTGCTTGCGTTTGCGTATTCTTCGAAATATTCTCTGCGGCTCGGATATTAAGGCTCTATACTACACTTCACACCAAAGTTGCTCAAAAGGCAGCGGAGCTCATATTATTAAATAAGATTGTGAAGGAGTTCTGTTATACTTGAATGATGTCACTAATGAACATATATTTTGAGCACGAGTCATCATGAATGGTCTTCAAGGAGCAAACGTCTTTGTGTGGGTCACCGCCACTATAGGTATCCTTCGATTACCAAATGCTTCGACTTTTCATCTTCATGAGTGGGCACGGAGGCACGGCCAGGAGTAGTATGCTTCAGTTCCCACGCTTCTGCCTTTTACAGGCTTACCTGGCTTCTTTTCTGCCGCTGCAAGCCTCGCCATGTTCCGCACGTGCATGGTCGTTCCTGCCCCGCAACTGCAGTTACCAACTGCCTGACTTTTAGCCGCACGGCTCAGATGGAAGCGCTATCGTCCCATCCTTCTGCGCATGGTCTCCTTGCACGATGACGTCACAGCCAGGAACGGACTTAGATGGATGGCGGTGCAACGGTCCCTTCAGTGGGCACGGAGGTACGGCCAGGAGCAGTGTGCTTCAGTTACCACGCGTCTGCCTTTTACAGGTGTGTAAGCCATACTCTTGGTACACTAAGAAAAATGATAATCGTTGTTTGGTCCTGCTTCCCTGCCCGGAAGTGCTTGCTGACATTGCCTGTGATTGCTTTTCGATGCTTTTTTTGTTACTTCGTTCTGGTGATGTGGAAGCTGATCCGGGCCCTGACAGGTGTACTAAAGCCCTGCTCGATATGGATTCATTGCCTGATGATCCCTCCGAAAAGATGACAGTCATAATTACCCTCATTAAAGACCTTCATACGCGCTCAACTCATTCCTCAAAGGTCCAGAACGAGTTGGCAACTGATGTTAAAGATATAAGGACAAGCCAAAAGAAAATCGAAGCTCAAATTACGTCAATCCAGAAGAGGCTTGATGAACTTGAAACAAAAACGAAATCGATTGAGCTCCTAGAACGTGCTGTTGATCACGTAGAGGACACTCATCTTGGCCATTTAGAATCCCGTCTGAACGAGCAAGAGGACCGTTCCCGGCGTAACAACCTAATTCTTCGAGGCATTCCAGATTCTCAAGAATCGTGGGAACAATCCGAGTCCAAGTTAAAGGCCATCTTAACAGGTGCGCTTGACGCCCTGTCAGACAACGCGATCGAACGCGCGCATCCCTTAGGATCATATTCGCAAAACAAATGCCGCCCTATGATTGTCTAATTTTCTGATCTCAAATCAAAAGAAAAAGTGCTTTCTGCAAGAGCAATACTAAAAGAGAAAAATATAAGCGTTAGCGAAGACTTTTGTGTAGCCACACGTGAAGTGAGGCGAAAACTATTCCAGTTTGCTAAAGATCAACCTGGCGCACCCGCCTACCAAGTGCGTTACAAAAAGTTATTTTATAAATAAGAAGCAATATGTCTACGACCCGATACGTCAATGTGTCAAAGAAAACGAGTCGTCGCAAACACGCAGAGCTGCAGGCAATACAGAGCATGCGCCTGGGCGCACAACTGTTACCGGGCAGTCGACGTCCACTGCTCGGTCTGTGAGATAGGAACGCGACGGGGTCAGCAAGCTCAACCTATCAAATACCTCCTTTCTTTTTACTAACATCCGAAGCATTATCAACAAAGGCGTGGCACTGGAATCGGCCATTGACACATGCGGACCTGACATTATCGCGTTAACCGAAACATGGCTTCATCCACAAATCGGAGATCATGAATTATTCACAAACTCGTGCGATTTTTCTGTTTACCGCTGTGACCGCGATACACGCCCAGGTGGCGGTGTACTGCTGGCGATAAATAAAAGGTTATCCTCAGATTGCATTAAAATTACATCCAGTTTGGAGATTGTGTGGGCAGTCGTAAAACTAGCATACCAAAAAATTATTTTGGGTGTCTTCTATCGCCCCCCAAATTTCATTGCAACATTTGTGAGCGATTTGCACGATGCCATTCATGGTGTTTGCTCTCGTCACACCACAGTGCCAATTTTCTTGCTTGGTGATTTTAATATGCCGAATATAATGTGGGAAAATGATCCCCCCACAGTGTATCCTAACTCCTCTATGGCACAAGATTTCTTGGAATTGTGTAATACCTTTTCACTGACCCAGATCGTTAAGGAACGAACAAGAATAACCACGTCTGTTTCCAATGCACTTGACCTTGTTTTTACCACCCGACCCGATCTTATTTCCGACATAACATGCTCGCCAGGTATCAGTGATCATTGCCTACTTTCATTTAAAGTTTGCCTCGAGCAACCTAAACCGATTAAAAATATCAAGACATTAAGAAATTATAACAAGGCTGACTTTCTCTCAATTAATAATGAACTCGCAGTATTCCTTGATGAATACTTCCGTGAATTTGAATGCCGTAATGTTCAGTCAAACTGGTGTATCTTTGTTATTAATGGGACTGAATTAATATGTAGGCACATCCCTATTTACACAATCACCTCTAATCCAAAAAAACCATGGTATAATCGTCACCTAAAACGCTTGTCTAATAAAAAAAGCGCCTGTTTAAATCAGCTAAACTAAGCCGTACCAATGCTCGTTGGTCAGCCTACAAACAGAGCGCCGATGAGTACGCGCAGGCCCTAAAAGACGCCAAAGATAACTTCCTAAGCAGCACATTACCTTCTATGCTTAAAACTAACCCTAAACAATTTTGGCGCATGGTTAATCTTAAAGACGATAATGTAATAGCGCTCAGTGGCCTTAATGGTGACTCTATACCGGCCAACCAGTGTCCCGGAGTACTAAATGAAGTCTTCGCAAAACATTTTTCGTTACCCAGCAATTCCACCCCGCCACACCTACGACCATATGACCATGATATAATGTTCCCTCTCATTATCAGCTATGATGGTGTCGCAAGCATCATTAGGTCCCTAAAACCGTCCTCTGCGCCGGGTTGTGATCAGATTAATGTGAAGTTCCTACAAAGCACAGTTTGCTACACATCAATCATCTTAACTAAAATTTTCCAGCAATCATTGCACGATGGTATTCTTCCATCCGAGTGGAAGGTCGGGAAGGTAATTCCAATCCATAAATCAGGCAATAAACATTCCCCTCTAAATTACAGACCAATTTCGCTCACAAGTATACCTTGCAAGATACTAGAGCATATCTTGGCTTCTCACCTAGCTACGTTCTTGGAATCACATTCATTTTTCGCACCATCGCAGCATGGATTGCGCTAATCATACTCGTGTGAAACTCAATTAACACTTTTTGTACACAAACTAAACACCATTCTTGACAATAGGTCCTTGGCTGACTGCATTTTTCTTGACTTTTCGAAAGCCTTTGACAAAGTGTGTCACAAACTGCTCATTTATAAATTACGACTGCTTAACCTCGACCCCTGCATTTTAATCTGGATTGAAAGTTTTCTTGCTAACCGTTCTCAGTTTGTTTCCGCTAACGGCGCGAATTCTGGAGAATGCACAGTCCATTCTGGTGTACCGCAGGGCTCAGTCCTCGGCCCTCTTTTTTTCCTCATTTATATTAACGATTTACCATCTTGCATTTCCTCATCCGTTCATTTGTTTGGCGATGACTGCGTAATTTTCCGAGAAATAACAGGTCCAAATGACGCCGCTCTTCTTCAAGCTGACATTAACGCCGTCTTTGAGTGGTGTAACACCTGGCTTATGGAACTAAACACTAAAAAATGCAAATTCATGAGAGTGTCTAGAAAGATTACTAGTTTACCTATTTATCACCTAAATAATGTACTACTCGACAGCGTATCTTCATATAAGTACCTCGGAGTTCACATCAGTAGCAATCTAACATGGGATACTCACATCTCTCATGTTGTCTGCAACGCTAATCGCATGCTCGGATATCTTCGTCGTAACTTTGCAAAGTCGCCTTCGTCTCTCAAACTAATGCTATATAAAACACTCATTCGTCCTAAGTTAGAATATGCCGCTTCGGTTTGGGATCCGCATCATAATAATTTGGTACATTCGCTAGAAATGGTGCAAAATAATTCGGTCCGTTTTATACTCTCTAATTACAATCGAATCTGGAGCATCACGGTAATGAAAGCTAACCTTAAACTACCTACGCTTGCTTCTCGGCGTGCGATGCTTCGCTTAAGCCTTTTTCACAAACTGTATCATCATCCTTACCTACGCGATTTACTAATACTTCCTCCCCATTACGTTTCGCACCGTCTGGATCATGCTCATAAAGTTGGTATTCCGTTGTGTAAAACAGAATCATTCCTACAGTCATACATACCACGCACATCAAATGATTGGAATTGCCTTCCCAAATTGTTAGTAACAATCTCAGATCATGAAAAATTTGTGACTTCATTAACGAATGCATTGTAACATCTTGTTGTATCTTGCCTCTTTATAGCAATTATTGTATAATTAGAAACACTGGACTGCTTCTTTGTATTTATTGTATTTATAGTATTTTTGTAACATGTATTCTGCCTCTTCATAACCATTATCGTATAACTAGAAACATTGTGCTGCATCTTGTAGTTGAAATTTTGTTGTTCTTTATTTTATACCACTCCCCTCTGTAATGTCTGTTGACCCTGAGGGTATCATAAATAAATAAATAAATAAAAGAAATTTAGCAATGCAAAAGACAACACAGACGACAAAAGGCGCACATGTAGAACTCTGTCTCTGTCGTCTGCGTCGTATCAAGCTGTTGAAATGTTCTTTGAAGATAAATCAGAACTACCCTCATATGCAGTTATTTGTTGCTGTGTTCATTTGTACGGATAGTCCCGCTACTGCGCGCGAAATGGGGATCTAGTAAGGAATCTGATATCCTTATCCGAGAGTATGACGGAGGGCATGCTAACACAGGACTCATCCAGCTTTTTATTTCCAGGGCTTCAACAATCTCCCTTGTTAGTCTGTCTGCTGATTTGAACATGATGCTGGTATTTTCCATTAAAGCAGCGCAGCCGCAGTCCCTACAATGAATGCCTAGATGTCCTGATATTGTCTTTGTTGTGTTGTACTTATGTTCTTTCAATCTCTCATTTAGGCACGTTCCCGTTTGGCCTATGTAAGATGCACCGCAATTCAAAGGAATTGAATAGACCACGTTTTTCGCGCAGTGCACAGGCTTATCTCGATGATTCGTTGTACATACAGATGCCTTGCTTCCTTCATTAACCGCTCTGCACATTTTTGCGAGCTTTTCCGGTGCGGTAAAAACAACTTTTACTCCTGCCCTTTCCGTTACTTTCTTCAGGTTATGCGAAATAGAATGTATGTAGGGAATGGCGGACACATTCTTCGTGCCTTGTTGTGCTCCCGCATGGTTGGCGTTATTGCCTTGCTTCTTGAGTCTGAGCATCTTTTCTGCAACTGCAGAGAGCAATGTTCGCGGATACCCCGCTTCAGTTAGGCGACGTACTTGCACGTCGAAACTTCTTCTCATGCGATGAACGCATGATTTCTTTAGGGCATTGTCAAAGGATGAGTGAACTATACCGCGGTTTACGAGCTTTGAATGAGAAGAGTGAAACATCAAAATTGGTTTCTTTGCTCTAGGCTGGAACTCCCAGCAGACATGTTTGGATGAGAAATGCAGCCCTGAATCAAGAAAACGTAAATGACAGTCAACTGGAAGCTCGTAGGTTATTACTAAAGGTGCTAGGCACTCACTAAAGACTGAAATTATCTCGGAAGACTGCTTTTGCAGGTCTTCTTCATCACACTCTAAGACCACTAAAAAATCATCAACAAATCTAAACACACGTAGTACATGCATGGCTGATAGGCGCTGTTGCAACAGCCTGTCTAATTTCGCTAAAAAGATGTCACTCAGAACGGGAGCAATGCAAGATGCAATGCAGACAGACAATGCAAGTTCAAATCAGCAGACAGACTAACAAGGGAGATTGTTGAAGCCCTGGAAATAAAAAAGCTGGATGAGTCCTGTGTTAGCATGCCCTCCGTAATACTCTCGGATAAGGATATCAGATTCCTTACTAGATCCCCATTTTGCGCGCAGTAGGCTTGGCCATGTGATGCAAGTGACAGTTTCCTTTTTTGTTTTTATTCATGTTCAGCCAGTATACATATTCTGCGCTTTTTGTGAATAAACCTTCAGTTGTTAGTGCGCCCTGTGTCTGTCTCGTTACTCGTCGTTTGGTCCCGTCTATATTCTGGCGCTGTCTATTACTTGATGATGAAGAACCAACTAGCCCAAAAACACGTCCTTACCCATGCATGGAATTCAGATATTGTTTGGGGACTACGAGTTCTGGCTAAAGACTGCCGCATTTATCAGGATCACAAATACAGCCTCTACAAAGGCAATCCATACGAGAATGAATCAATTCTGAAAGATGAACTCTGTCTCAATAAATGAAGAGATTTTCCTGTGTCCACAATTTAGCATGCCATTCAGCAGTGCTGACCTACTTTGTGCAGCTACTACTCCTGTTATCAGCTCATCTTTGTGGCGATAAAGATACACAACCGGAGTAGCTTGTGAGACGTTGGAATTAAGCTATCGCGTTAATTTCTCAAGCATCTATATTTGTCCTGCCTTCCTTTCAACAGTGCATCTACGTTACTCAGGGCGTTGGAATTTTCTTTTGCTGGTCACTGATGAACCAATATGAGAATATTTGCTTCTAGCCACACTACTGTAAACAAGCGTCACACTAGAGATGCACGTAATTTATATTGAGCTTATAGAGGGTAGATAAGGTAGGGAACGCATTCGAGTCGTAAGTAAGCGTGGCACATCAAGAACGAAATGCGATGTTTTTAAAGGCGCACTTGACCATTTGTTTTAGTGTAAAATATGTATCAACCGGGTAATGATATCTGCGGTACATACTTCTGTGGTTGTGACATGAGGGCGGCTGCAGCAAATACACACATCTTGATAGTGCGTTTAAATACTGTTTTTTAAGAAGTGAGAGCTGAGTGGTTGCATGTTCAAACCGTGCTTGCAAAAGTGAGGGAATATCCTTGACAAAGTAGCAGCTCTCTACCTAAATAGAGGCACTTGAAAAACCTTGCTGAACGTAATGATGTCCTAAAATAAGATTGATCATTTGAAAAAAAAATATTTTGTTTATCGATTCCAGCAGTGCTCATCATGGTTCCCAATGAAGCTGCTGCGCTTGGAGGCATGGTGTGAGGAATTTCAGAGAATTGGCTTTCGAAAGAAGTGAAGCACTTCTTCAGCAAGACCGTATCATGCATCTAGTGACAAGCTCACGAACCCCTCTTTGATTGCAATAAAATGTCGAAATCGAGACTTTAGCCTCTTGTCCTCTTACAGGGTAATGAAAGGCGCAGATTCTTCGAGGATCTTTGTACAAATACATGAAGCTCACACAATTTAAAGTGGCTAGAAATATTACACTGGAGTGAGTATGCCAACCGTGTCCATTGGACAACGATGTGTTTTCTGCGACGCTTCTTTGTGGTATTGCAGTGGTTAAGACGCCACAAGCCTGCATCTGGGCCCGTCTGCATAGTTTCATGAAGATGATTCAGCAAAGTGCCAACAACTTCCAAATTCGCTGTGCTTGTCAAAGTATATCGCGCTTCATTTTATGTAATATTTAAATGGACGCTATGTACGTTTAGCAGAAAAAAATCAGGGTATATTCTAGTATTTAAATGAAAACGTTGGTAACGTAAGATCAACACATATTCAAGCTAAAACAATAACCATCAACCTTACCACTCCCGTGCATTTGCATGTTCGATATTTTTTCTTGCAGTATAGGTTCTAATTTAATCTTCCTGAGCACTACACTTACGCTACCATATAGTATCCTAGTGAAAGTACACCATTTGCATTCTGTGCGTTCTTTTACAGCGAAAGCTGTATATGGCTAGACGAAACGAAAAATCGTTCGTCCCATGTTTCGATAAACGTATCCATTCGCTGCGCCGTCAGTTAAGTCCGTTCTCTACGTCGCACCGAAGCGTGCGCGCCATTGGCAGCGCCGTTAGTGACGTCGTACCTGCTGTGCCCGCAACGCCGCATCCTCGGCTAGCTGTTGTCGCATGCGTTCGATATCTCCAGTTAGCTCGGCGTCGTGGTTAGCAGCATCCGCACGCCATGGGCGCTTGTGTTCCACTTCGCGATTTCAACGTGGACGTTTCGCCGCAGCCGAAGCCTTAGTGCCGCTCGAGAAACTCCTGCCGAAGTGGGGCGTTGGCCTCGGCGAATGCGTTCCCGCCATTGCCACGTTGACGCTGCTCTGCCCGCAAAGCCGTCTTCTCGGCTCGCCGTTGTCGCATGCGTTCGATATCTCGAGTTAGTTCGGCGTCGTGGTTAGCAGCATCCGTTCGCTATTGGCGCTTGCGTTCCACTAGAAACACAAACATGTAATCAATAATTGAGAAACTCTTCAATACAGCGTCGGGATTAACCCACAGGGCTAAGCAGCGGCGCCGCACGTTTCAGCTTCGCTGGTTAGCCATCTGTACGGAGTGTTCGGACGTAGTTTTTTTTTTCTGTGAACGTAGTTGATTTGTTTTACTCAGTGCCTCCACAGGAAATGTGTGCCTTCGTTGGGAATTGCATTGACCATAACGAGTAGATTTGTAATAAATCAACACCAAGCGGACAGCCAACGATAAACATGAATCTTGAACCATATGCTCACGTGTGCTAAATGAGGGGTGGAAGGTAACAAAAGGCTTCCTAAACCCACTACAGACCAACACAAAAGACCGTCACTCGATATAAGGGCACCGGACTGATGCCCGTATTCGTGAAGACCGGCATAGCGTGGCCGGTTTCTTTAAAGCACAGACCGCCAGCACACTTTCATTCTGTAGAGCCATGCACAAGCACTGAAATCCCCTGTTCGAGCGTGAAGCGCGTTCAGAAGCTCACTCGTAAGAACGCGTGATGCCCTGCTACCATTACGTGCAAAGACATGGCAGTTATCCATGGAAATCAGCAAAGCAACACCTCTCCAGGGTAGTGCCTCTCGAGGTTGAAGGCATAGCACCAGTCCGGCGGTAGATCACGGGATCATTTCAATATTCACAAACAACACTCTTGTGACCTCTGAAGCATGGCCTTTGTCAACGTCTTTGCGAAGAGAAATAAGTATTCTGAGTGGCATCGATATCTGCTAGGATGTGTTCACCGACCAGATAACTGGTTATCTTTAAAATTAGCGTATGCTGAGAACCTTTTTTGATGCAAAAGCATCAAATGGATCATTGAGCGAAAAAACCGGCATCCGGCGTCTGTATCAGCGAAATGGCACCTAAATTCTCATTGGTTGCGACGCCACGTTACTGACTCGCGCTCGCTGGCTCGGACCTAGACGGAGCAGAGCGGTCGAAAGGGAACTCCTGCTGCTGCGGAATTGCGTGAGGGGAGAAGGCATCGTCGTGACGATTGTTACACTCGCTCTCGCTCTCGGAAGCTTGCGTTATCCGGACGTTCTAACTGGGCCTCGGAAATGATAAATTAAAACGTCCCAAGCGCCTCAACGGGCTACGATACGACGTAACCATTATTAACACCTACCGTACGCTTAAAGCAGCGGTTTATCGCAAAGCTTGTACGAGCTTCCTCAAAAAAGCCGGCATATCCCACGCCCTGTGGAAATCGATGTTATGCGAAGCAGTGCGTAGGGAGCCTGCTAAGTTAAGGAAACGACCATGAGAGCGCCAAGACGTAGGCGGCTCTGTCATGACCTACATGACACGCAGTTCATGGCATTCATGTCATGAGTCCTAAGGAGTCCCTTTAGCTACACCTACGAGACCTTAACCCATTAAGGACTAAGAAAAATCTACTCGTTACATTTTGCAGATTTGTTGTGTGAGGTTATATTTTCACACTGTAAATAAATACATTGTGAAAGTTTCATGAGTGCCGCTTTATTCATTGAAACGCCACGATAGTGTACTTTATAAAGTACGCTGGGCCTTTATGGGAGCAATACCTGATGTAGGTTACCAAATGGTAAATGCTATATTTTGGAGCTTCAAAAACGAAAGGCTTGCAGTGGCGAAGAGTCCAACAAACTTTGCGTAAGCCCTCATAGCCTTCTGGTAGCAAAATGAGGATTTTAGTGGGAAATATTGTTTGCTGGGAGGTGTTGTTACTATTCAAGTGTGTGGCATAATTTCACGGGGAATGACTTTGGTGTTACTTTAACAGGCGCGCGCAATGAAAATATATTATTGACGCAGACCTACACGGTGATATCTTACGATGAATGCAGGTTTTCAAGACTAAAGACTAAAACATTCAACGGACTGGTGGCATCTCCTCCAATAACAGTCGGTCCTTGCATTTCAGTCCTGTTATGTGATTTGGTCGGCAACATTTTTGTTAGAATTTTCGAACCTTTCAAGAGATGGGATCTACGTCTGGTTCCTCAATGCGGGCTGCTCTACTTTTATTGCTTAACTCATCTCAATTGGCACAGGAATATAGATCGTCTTCGTTGTGTTCTGTATCCTCCCAGCTATTTTCCAATTTGTAATAAAATCCTGCATAAATTATCTGCCGTTTTAAATAATGTTCATACCATATTGAAATGGCTTTTAATTCATCTAAATTTAATGGAACATGGCTCGCTGTTTTATTGACTGTGAAGATAAGAGCGTTGTCATCTTTCTCAGCAGCAAGAAAGGAAACAGGAGGAATAATAGCAATCTTGATGTAATCCTTAATCTATTTTTTGTGCGATGGTCTCTGAAGTGTTTCTAGTCAGCAAAATATATTCAAAAATAGTCAGCAAACAATAATGGTAAAAAAGCCACCGTGTGTGCTTCGAGAACAAGCACACCCCTCTAGCATACACACAGGCCCAGTGTACTTTACAAAGTGCACCTACATTTATTTTCTTGCGACGCTATAAATATGTATTGTATATGGAACGTCATGCATTCATCGTTTACGTCATTCTTTTGTAAAACTTCCACACAAACCTCAGTTTCGTGAAGCATATGATATGCCTGATAGAAAATAAAGAAGGTGCATGAACGGCAGCACCAGCAATGTTCAGCACTTCTCCAAGTTTGCGATGAATAAATCAAATACATCATGCAGTTGTCAAAAAAACTACAACGGGATTGTCTAGGCAGCACAGTTTCTGGCAAAATGGCGTACTAAGGAACGCAGTATACTTATTCTTTAATTCTTTACAAATGAAAATGGTACTGTACTTTTTAAAGAACGGTGGTGCCTAATAGGTTAAGGTGAAAGCCTTACTCATGATCATGACTATTACTTCCACCACCATCCTTAAGCGTTTCCTTCACTTTGTACTGACGTCCGGACCCATTTTAGTGATTTAGAGATCTTTTTTGCTGAGTAATTGTCATTTTTGCTCAGTCACGGTCATGACTATGACTTCGAGCAACAATATTAGCCTTTTCCTTCACCTAGTGGCCCATGCGAACCCATTCTATTGGTTTTTGAGTGTTAATCTTTTTTCGCTGAGTCATTGTCATTTTTGCTGAGTCATGCTCATGACTATGATTTCTACCATGATCATTGAGTGTTTCCTTCACTGAGTGCCCACGTCCAAACCGATTGCAGTGGTTTTTGAGTGTTAATCTTTTTCGCTGGGTAATTGTCATGACCTACATGACACGCATGTCATGACATTTATGTCATAACCTATTACTTATGTTCGTCATACACTCCTGTCATACTATGCCAATTTTGGTGCCTACCAAGTTAACGAAACGACCATGGGAGCACCAAAACGTAAGCGGCTGTTTCATGACCTACATGACGCGCATGTGATGACATTCCTGTCATGACATATTATTTATGTTCGTCAGGTACTCTTGTCATAGTATGCCAATTTTCGTACATATTAGGTGAACGAAACGACCATGAGAGCACAAAGTCATAGGCGGCTAGATAGATAGACAGATACTGTCAAAGTAGCAAACATTCGCCAACAAAAGATTCGCATTTAAAACTTAGCAAAAAAGGACTTGCTATAGGTAGGCAACTCCAACCGCAACCAAGAGGCGTGGGGCTACAATCACAGTACGCTACATGGAAGGGAGCTCCTACAAACCGCAAATGATGCCCGCCTAACGCTACTGAATGACATAGAAACTCCCACTCGCATTGCCAATTCATTGGAAGTATTAACAAACCCAGACCTGACTAAGGAAGCGGAGTGGAAAACCCGGGGGAAATGTTGGGTAGTGCCCACAGTGTCACCGAGATAGTCATTCGCACACCAAAGAAGCAACGCACGACTAAACAAAATTGCACACAGCCACAAATATCACAGATTGGGATGCTTTCAGGAGTCTTCTCCAAGGAAAGCACACTGACAACCTTGAGGAATGGGCGAAAACAATGCGCACTGCACACAAGGGCACAACGAAGACAGTACAAAGAACTGAGGCGCACCCGCAATGTTGTACTTGGATGGTTGTGGAAGTCATAGTCATGATCATGACTAAGGTTTTCACCTTAACCTATTAGGGACCACCGTTCTTTAAAAAGTACAGTACCTTGGTATGTACCAAAATTGGCATACTATGACAAGAGTACCCCCATCAAACTCGCGGGTTATCTGGTATTATCATCCCATTCAGGAGGTAGGGGAGTTGCTACCCTCGTCAGCAAAAGGTACAATTGCCTCTCGCGTGACCTTGGCACAGTTAGTGATGGCATCGAGTATGTCATGACCGATATCCTCATGGACCCACCCAGAAGGGGCCTGAGAAGAAACAGCCTCTTTATTCTTAACGTATACTGCAGTCCCAGCTACCGCAGAGCGAGAGCGGAATTTCTCCTCAAGAGGGCCGTCAGCCTGGCCGGTGGGCACCCCCTTGTCGTAGTCGGGGATTTCAAGGCCCCACACAGGGTGGGGGTGGGGGTACACCTATGACACGCCCAATGGGCGTGACCTGTGGCAGACTGCGATGGAAGCGGACTTGACACTCATCACCGATAAGGATTTCCCCACAAGGAGAGGCAACTCCACATGCCGGGACACTACCACAGACGTCTTTCTTGTCAAGAACGTCGGGGAAGTGAAGTGGGTAAACACGGCTCTAGACATCGGAAGTGACCACTACGTCATCGAGGTCTCCTTCACGGTTGCCCGCTGTATAACGCGGAAATTCGAGATATCGACTGAGATGTTTTCGGCAAGATCAGAGCGGAGCGTGCACCGACGGCCGTGACAGATTTAGAAAGTTGGTGCAAAGGGATCAGGGATGATGCCGCAGCGGCGACCAAGGAGATCGTCACTGACCTCGACGTTGACAAGATGGATAACAGGTTGGTCCACCTGCTGGAAATGAAGCAAGCCCTCCTTACGAGATGGAAGGGACAGAAGCATAAGAGGAGGCTCCGCAAGAAGGTTTCCGAGGTCAACAGGGAGATCGAAGAGCACTGTAAGAACCTGTGTAAACAACAATGGGAGGAGCTCTGCGAATCCGTCGAGGGCCAGCTCAGATCCGGCAAGAGCTGGAGTCTGCTCAAACACTTTCTCGATGAGGGCAGCACCAGGTCCAGCCAGAGACGATCCCTTGCGCAAGCCATCCACCTCGTTTCAGACTCTATCCCGGACGAGTTGATTGTCGACAGGCTCATAAAGAAGTATCTACCAGTCGCCGATAGCTCTGCCCCCACCCAGTTCCCAGAACACGGGGTGTGATGTGCCGGAGTTGGACCAGGATTTCACTGCGGTTGAGATCCGACAGGTCCTCTTCCCTCTGAACAGCAAATCCGCCCCTGGCCCAGATGGCGTCACTAATAAGATGCTCAAGAATCTCGATGATGAGTCAATCGACTTCCTCGCCGAAAGGATAAATGAAGTCTGGCGCAGTGGACATGTCCCCACACAGTGGAAGACGGCTTGCACGGTCCTCATGCCCAAACCCGGTAAAGCACCAGGAATCGACAATCTAAGACCAATTTCCTTGACGTCCTGTGTAGATAAAGTCGCAGAGCATGACCTGCTCAGCCGGCTAATGGTGCGCCTCAAGACCAATGCCATATACACCCACAATATGATTGGTTTCAGAGCCGGCCTCTCGACACAGGACGCTATGAAGCTGATAAAGCATCAGATCATCGACCGGAGCACGAGAGATACTAGAGCAATCCTTGGTATAGACCTGGAGAAGGCTTTCGACAATATCTCACAAGAATTCCTTCTCCAGACTATTACCGGCCTCGGGCTTGGAAAGAGGGTCTACGATTTCGTCCGATCGTTCCTTAGCCAGAGAACTACCAAGCTCAAGATCGAAGGATACCTCTCGCAAGAAATCACCCTCGGTTCACGCGGCACGCCTCAGGGCTCAGTCATCTCGCCAACATTATTCAACATCGCAATGATCGGGCTTTCCAAGGAGCTCGCCAAGATTCAAGAAATCAACCATACCATCTACGCAGATGACATCACCTCTGGTGCGCTGGCGGGAGTGACGGCCAAGTTGAGGATGCCATGCAGAGCGCCATCGATGCGACCGAGCGCTTCCTACGCCCCACTGGGCTCAGATGTTCTCCATCCAAGTCTGAGCTACTTCTCTACAAGAACAGACCCAGAGGTGGTGGCCATCGTGATTGGAAACCGGCGTCCGAAAGCGAAATACGGCTTTTCACAGGTGACGGGTCCCCGGTGCCCAGAGTGGACTCGCTCCGAATATTGGGGATGTATATCGAGTCTAACGGTGCCAATGGTGCCACACTCAGAGGGATCATCGCCAAAACGGAGTGCTCTCGGCCTCATCCGGAGGATCACCAACAGACACCAGGGAATCAAGGAGAGCAATCTCATCCGCATTATACATGCTTTTGTGCTCTGCCACCTTTCATACGCGGCAGCCATGCATAATTGGCATGTTGCAGAGAGGAACAAGTTAAATTCCCTCATCAGAAAGGTTTTCAAGCTTGCCCTCGGCTTACCTGTGAGCACTCAAACCGAATACCTGTTAAAGCTCGGAGTGGACAACACGCTCGAAGAAATAATAGAGGCGCAAGAGCATTCACAGCTGCTCAGGCTATCCGGCACCCCGGCAGGCCGCAAGATACTAGACGAGATGGACCTCTACCCTGTCGACCACTGCCCCGACGCCGTGCGGATTCCCAGCGACATCAGATCTCAACTACACATCGCGCCCATTCCCCGCAATATGCACCCCGCACACAACGTCGGCAGACGTCGGGCCAGGGGTAGAGCTCTACTCGAACATGTCTGTAACAACCAGCTCTTTGATACCGCTCACCCTTCGTGTTGTTCTTGTAAATAGCCTCTTGACTTCAAGCAGCTACTGAAATACTTGTCGTACCCAAACGTCCACCTTAACGCTGTGCTGTAGCCAAAAGCGCAGGACCTTGATATGGGTTTTTCTCGGGATAACATCTTGGTTCACTTATAGCGTTATTAGTTATCGTTCTTCTTATGCCTGCTGGTCCCTTTGGTTGGTTAACACTATGTGCTCACACTGGGCTGTGGACAGGGCGCGGGCCCGTTCTTGGAGGTATAGCGCCTTGATATTATTACCCGATTGTAGTTTCTCTTGAATTCCAGCTGGAGATTTTCTGCTGTCCCAGAGCATCATATCTTCCACATATATTGTAACATGAAGGTCTTCTACACGCCTCAAAGAGTTGGTAGCTTGCTTAGTGCTAGCGAGAATAGTGTGGGTGAGAGAATCGACCCTTGGGGTACACCTCTTCTCAGGTATCTTTTTTTCCTACTCGTCTTCGTTTGCGTTCACGGTAACTATGCGGTTTGTAGGAAACCCTTTTACGTAGTTGTAAAGTTTTCGACCTGGTTGCATGGCTTGCAGACCTTCGAGCACCACTTGATGTATCAAAAGCTGCTTTGATATCCTGCCCCACTATGGCCCTGAATTGGCTGCTGCTCTGTGCTCTATATACTTCTTGTATGGCAAGCATTGCGTCCTGCGTGCACTTGTGCTTTCTAAATCCAATGACTCGAGGATCGACCGAAGCGTAACATTCCTGCTACCATACAAGTCGTGAAAGGGCCATTCGTTCCATAATCTTTCCCGTACATGATGTTAAAGAAATTGGTCGCAGGTGGCTAATGGCGTTTGGGGTCTTACTGAGCTTTGCTATCGGGATCACCTTAGCCGTTTTCCAGGTGCCCCGTATGTCACCGCTTGGTTGATGATACGCAAGAGCTGTTCCAGTTGTGTGCCTGGCATATTGCGTAGCATCTTGTTTGTGATGCCGTCCGGTCCAGGTGCCGTGTGCCCTTTGCTTACATTGATGGCTACTTTAAGCGCTCCCATTGTTAATTGCTGGTCTGCAGGTACCTCGCGGCAATCTAGTATGGATGGTAGTTGTCGCTGATCTTTCTTTAAGGTTGCTGAGGGGAAGAAATGGTTGGCTATTAGTTCCGCCAGATCGTACGCTCCGATTTCCTCCCTCAGTTCGAATGCTTCCAGGCGGTTCTTTCTCCTGGGTTGCCCAAGAAGCGCCCGAAAAGTGACCAGGCTCGGCTTGTGTGCATGTTGTTTTCGGCTTGCTCGCATATCTGCATCCAGTTCTCTGTTGCGAGTTTGTCGGCCTATTTATGCGCCTCTTTGGTAATGCTATCTATACGGGCTTGTAGGTGCTTGTTCAACTTGTTCTTTCTCCAATTGCTGAGAAGCTTGTACCTATTGTCCCATAGATATGTTGGTGTTTGTTTAATTGCGGGTGGTGAGTGAGTGAGTGAAATAACTTTATTGACGTCCAGAGAAGACGCAGGGGACACCCAGCGCCACCCGGCTAGTCCCACGTAGGGACCGGCAAGTCGAGCTTGACGGCCCCATCGCGGGCACTCTGGACGGCCAGGGTTTGGTCGTTGAGTTCGGGGCTGCCCAAAAGCGCAGCCCACCTATCCTCGCTGAAGGCGGAGCCGATGGCTTCACACTCCCACAACACATGGTTAAATGTTGCCGTTAGTCCACAGGTAGGGCAGTCCGCACTGGGATACCTTTCAGGGTATATAGCGTGAAGAACCGCAAGGTTAGGATACGCACGAGCTTGTAAAAGTCGAAGGGTCACCGCCCGCGCACTGCATAAGGCAGGGTGTGGGAGGGGGATTACCCGTCTTGACAGATAATAATGCTTGGTGATCTCATTATACGTCCTCAATGGTTCCCCGCGGGGTAGGGGGACTGCGGAGGCGGCGCGGTCAGTGAGTCCTCGCGCGGCCTCGTGCGCGCTCTCGTTAGGGTTAGAGGGAAAGCCCTCAGTCGACCCCAAGGGAGCGAGAAACCAAATGAGAGAATGCGGAGAGATACTTTTCAAGCTTTGGAGAATGCGAAGGGCCTGAGGGGAGACCATCCCGGTTTGGTAGGCCTTAATGGCCGCCTTAGAATCGCTATATATTACCTCTCTGCGACCATCGAGCACAGCCAGCGCGATTGCAACCTGTTCGGCTACTAATGGCTTCGAAGTGCGTACTGTAGCGCAGCAAGTGATCCCGGAATTAGAGTCGACGATGGAGACAGCAAACGCCTCTTGTTGGACATATGCTGCGGCATCCGCGGAGCTTGCCTCAATATGGTTGTTACGGACATGTTCGAGTAGAGCTCTACCCCTGGCCCGACGTCTGCCGACGTTGTGTGCGGGGTGCATATTGCGGGGAATGGGCGCGATGCTTAGTTGAGATCTGATGTCGCTGGGAATCCGCACGGCGTCGGGGCAGTGGTCGACAGGGTAGAGGTCCATCTCGTCGAGTATCTTGCGGCCTGCCGGGGTGCCGGATAGCCTGAGCAGCTGTGAATGCTCTTGCGCCTCTATTATTTCTTCGAGCGTGTTGTGCACTCCGAGCTTTAACAGGTATTCGGTGTGAGTGCTCACAGGTAAGCCGAGGGCAAGCTTGAAGACCTTTTTGATGAGGGAATTTAACTTGTTCCTCTCTGCAACATGCCAATTATGCATGGCTGCTGAGTATGAAAGGTGGCAGAGCACAAAAGCATGTATAATGCGGATGAGATTGTTCTCCTTGATTCCCCGGTGTCTGTTGGTGATCCTCCGGATGAGGCCTAGAGCACTCCGTTTTGGCGATGATCCTTCTGAGTGCGGCACCATTGGCACCGTTAGACTCGATATACATCCCCAATATTCGGAGCGAGTCCACTCTGGGCACCGGGGACCCGTCACCTGTGAAAAGCCGTATTTCGCTTTCGGACGCCGGTTTCCAATCACGATGGCCACCACCTCTGGGTCTGTTCTTGTAGAGAAGTAGCTCAGACTTGGATGGAGAACATCTGAGCCCAGTGGGGCGTAGGAAGCGCTCGGTCGCATCGATGGCGCTCTGCATGGCATCCTCAACTTGGCCGTCACTCCCGCCAGCGCACCAGAGGTGATGTCATCTGCGTAGATGGTATGGTTGATTCCTTGAATCTTGGCGAGCTCCTTGGAAAGCCCGATCATTGCGATGTTGAATAATGTTGGCGAGATGACTGAGCCCTGAGGCGTGCCGCGTGAACCGAGGGTGATTTCTTGCGAGAGGTATCCTTCGATCTTGAGCTTGGTTGTTCTCTGGCTAAGGAACGATCGGACGAAATCGTAGACCCTCTTTCCAAGCCCGAGGCCGGTAATAGTCTGGAGAAGGAATTCTTGTGAGATATTGTCGAAAGCCTTCTCCAGGTCTATACCAAGGATTGCTCTAGTATCTCTCGTGCTCCGGTCGATGATCTGATGCTTTATCAGCTTCATAGCGTCCTGTGTCGAGAGGCCGGCTCTGAAACCAATCATATTGTGGGTGTATATGTCATTGGTCTTGAGGCGCACCTATGAGCCGGCTGAGCAGGGCATGCTCTGCGACTTTATCTACACAGGACGTCAAGGAAATTGGTCTTAGATTGTCGATTCCTGGTGCTTTACCGGGTTTGGGCATGAGGACCGTGCAAGCCGTCTTCCACTGTGTGGGGACATGTCCACTGCGCCAGACTTCATTAATCCTTTCGGTGAGGAAGTCGATTGACTCATCATCGAGATTCTTGAGCATCTTATTAGTGACGCCATCTGGGCCAGGGGCGGATTTGCTGTTCAGAGGGAAGAGGACCTGTCGGATCTCAACCGCAGTGAAATCCTGGTCCAACTCCGGCACATCACACCCCGTGTAGTCTGGGAACTGGGTGGGGGCAGAGCTATCGGCGACTGGTAGATACTTCTTTATGAGCCTGTCGACAATCAACTCGTCCGGGATAGAGTCCGAAAATAGGTGGATGGCTTGCGCAAGGGGTCGTCTCTGGCTGGACCTGGTGCTGCCCTCATCGAGAAAGTGTTTGAGCAGACTCCAGCTCTCGACGGATTCGCAGAGCTCCTCCCATTGTTGTTTACACAGGTTCTTACAGTGCTCTTCGATCTCCCTGTTGACCTCGGAAACCTTCTTGCGGAGCCTCCTCTTATGCTTCTGTCCCTTCCATCTCGTAAGGAGGGCTTGCTTCATTTCCAGCAGGTGGACCAACCTGTTATCCATCTTGTCAACGTCGAGGTCAGTGACGACCTCCTTGGTCGCCGCTGCGGCATCATCCCTGATCCCTTTGCACCAACTTTCTAAATCTGTCACGGCCGTCGGTGCACGCTCCGCTCTGATCTTGCCGAAAACATCTCAGTCGATATCTTGAATTTCCGCGTTATACAGCGGGCAACCGTGAAGGAGACCTCGATGACGTAGTGGTCACTTCCGATGTCTAGAGCCGTGTTTACCCACTTCACTTCCCCGACGTTCTTGACAAAAAAGACGTCTGTGGTAGTGTCCCGGCATGTGGAGTTGCCTCTCCTTGTGGGGAAATCCTTATCGGTGATGAGTGTCAAGTCCGCTTCCATCGCAGTCTGCCACAGGTCACGTCCCTTGGGCGTGTCATAGGTGTACCCCCCCCCCCCCCACCCTGTGTGGGGCCTTGAAATCCCCGACTACGACAAGGGGGTGCCCACCGGCCAGGCTGACGGCCCTCTTGAGGAGAAACTCCGCTCTCGCTCTGCGGTAGCTGGGACTGCAGTATACGTTAAGGATAAAGAGGCTGTTTCTTCTCAGGCCCCTTCTGGGTGGGTCCATGAGGATATCGGTCATGACATACTCGATGCCATCACTAACTGTGCCGAGGTCACGCGAGAGGCAATTGTACCTTTTGTTGACGAGGGTAGCAACTCCCCTACCTCCTGAATGGGATGATAATACCAGATAACCCGCGAGTTTGATGGGGGTACTCTTGTCATAGTATGCCAATTTTGGTACATACCAAGGTACTGTACTTTTTAAAGAACGGTGGTCCCTAATAGGTTAAGGTGAAAGCCTTAGTCATGATCATGACTATGACTTCCACAACCATCCAAGTACAACATTGCGGGTGCGCCTCAGTTCTTTGTACTGTCTTCGTTGTGCCCTTGTGTGCAGTGCGCATTGTTTTCGCCCATTCCTCAAGGTTGTCAGTGTGCTTTCCTTGGAGAAGACTCCTGAAAGCATCCCAATCTGTGATATTTGTGGCTGTGTGCGATTTTGTTTAGTCGTGCGTTGCTTCTTTGGTGTGCGAATGACTATCTCGATGACACTGTGGGCACTACCCAACATTTCCCCCGTGTTTTTCCAGTCCGCTTCCTTAGTCAGGTCTGGATTTGTTAATACTTCCAATGAATTGGCAATGCGAGTGGGAGTTTCTATCTCATTCAGTAGCGTTAGGTGGGCATCATTTGCGGTTTGTAGGAGCTCCCTTCCATGTAGCGTACTGTGATTGTAGCCCCACGCCTCTTGGTTGCGGTTGGAGTCGCCTACCTATAGCAAGTCCTTTTTTGCTAAGTTTTAAATGCGAATCTTTTGTTGGCGAATGTTTGCTACTTTGACAGTATCTGTCTATCTATGTAGCCGCCTATGACTTTGTGCTCTCATGGTCGTTTCATTCACCTGCTATGTACCAAAATTGGCATACTATGACAAGAGTACATGACGAACATAAATGATATGTCATGACAGGAATGTCATCACATGCGCGTCATGTAGGTCATAAAACAGCCGCTTTTGTTTTGGTGCTCCCATGGTCGTTTCGTTAACTTGGTAGGCACCAAAATTGGCATAGTATGGCAGGAGTGTATGACGAACATAAGTGATAGGTTATGACATAAATGTCCTGACATGCGTGTCATGTAGGTCATGACAATGACCCAGCGAAAAAGATTAACGCTCAAAAACCACTGGAATTGGTTTGGACGTGGGCACTCAGTGAAGGAAACACTCAATGATCATGGTAGAAATCATAGTCATGAGCATGACTCAGCAAAAATGACAATGACTCAGCGAAAAAAGATTAACACTCAAAAACCAATAGAATGGGTTCGCATGGGCCACTAGGTGAAGGAAAAGGCTAATATTGTCGCTCGAAGTCATAGTCATGACCGTGACTGAGCAAAAATGACAATTACTCAGCAAAAAAGATCTCTAAATCACTAAAATGGGTCCGGACGTCAGTACAAAGTGAAGGAAACGCTTAAGGATGGTGGTGGAAGTCATAGTCATGATCATGAGTAAGGCTTTCACCTTAACCTATTAGGCACCACCGTTCTTTAAAAAGTACAGTACCATTTTCATTTGTAAAGAATTAAAGAATAAATATACTGCGTTCCTTAGTACGCCATTTTGCCAGGAACAGTGCTGCCTAGACAATCCCGTTGTAGTTTTTTTTGACAACTGCATGATGTATTTGATTTATTCATCGCAAACTTGGAGAAGTGCTGAACATAGCTGGTGCTGCCGTTCATGCACCTTCTTTATTTTTTATCAGGCATATCATATGCTTCACGAAACTGAGGTTTGTGTGGAAGTTTTACAAAAGAATGACGTAAACGATGAATGCATGACGTTCCATATACAATACATATTTATAGCGTCGCAAGAAAATAAATGTAGGTGCACTTTGTAAAGTACACTGGGCCTATGTGTATGCTAGAGGGGTGTGCTTGTTCTCGAAGCACACACGGTGGCTTTTTTACCATTATTGTTTGCTGAGTATTTTGGAATATATTTTGCTGACTAGAAACACTTCAGAGACCATCGCACAAAAATATATTGAGGATTACATCAAGATCGCTATTATTCCTCCTGTTTCCTTTCTTGCTGCTGAGAAAGATGACAACGCTCTTATCTTCACAGTCAATAAAACAGCGAGCCATGTTCCATTAAATTTAGATGAATTAAAAGCCATTTCAATATGGTATGAACATTATTTAAAAAGGCAGATAATTTATGCAGGATTTTATTACAAATTGGAAAATAGCTGGGAGGATACAGAACACAACGAAGACAATCTATATTCCTGTGCCAATTGAGTTGAGTTAAGCAATAAAAGTAGGGCAGCCCGCATTGAGGAACCAGACATAGATCCCATCTCTTGAAAGGTTCGAAAATTCTAACAAAAATGTTGCCGACCAAATCACATAACAGGACTGAAATGCAAGGACCGACTGTTATTGGAGGAGATGCCACCAGTCCGTTGAATGTTTTAGTCTTTAGTCTTGAAAACCTGCATTCATCGTAAGATATCACGTGTAGGTCTGCGTCAATAATATATTTTCATTGCGCACGCCTCTGAAAGTAACACCAAAGTCATTCCCCGTGAAATTATGCCACACACTTGAATAGTAACAACACCTCCCAGGAAACAATATTTCCCACTAAAATCCTCATTTGCTACCAGAAGGCTATGAGGGCTTACGCAAAGTTTGTTGGACTCTTCGCCACTGCAAGCCTTTCGTTTTTGAAGCTCCAAAATATAGCATTTACCATTTGGTAACCT